>NW_020799099.1:35903343-35924953 GCF_003259725.1 Athene cunicularia
GGGGGGGGGATGTTCTGAGTGATGGTGTTTGTCTCTCCAAGTCACCATGACATGTGATGGAGCCCAGCTTTCCTGGGAATGGCTGAGCACCTGCCAGCCCATGGGAAGTGGTGAATGAATGCCTTGTTTTGCTTTGCTTGTGCACGTGGCTTCTGCTTTACCTATTAATCTTTATCTCAATCCATGAATTTTCTCACTTTTACTCTTTCAATTCTCTCCCCCATCCCTCAGGAGGAGGGAGCAAGAGGCTGTGTGGTGTTTAAATTGCCAGCTGGTGTTAAATCATGACAATTCCTTAGATTATTTTTTCCCTACCCTTGTGATACAGATGTCTCCTGTTGCTGGCACTCTTCTATATGGTCACGATTCTGTATTTTTTGAAAATACATCTAGCTCTCATAGAGTCTGTCTTCCAAAAGTTATTTGGTATTAACATATTTTTTTAAACACCCTTTCTCACTTTTAAATTTTTTTGTACTGTGTGTCTGATGAACTATAGAGTTTTGATTTGTACTATTTTGAAATTTGAAGGTCTTCTATTCAAAGTTTAAGTTGATATGAAATATATACATTTTTATGCAGTTTGCAATCTATAAACAAAATAAATAAGGGTCATCCAAAAGATACAGTAATGGAATTACAGTTGAAGCGCTGGCTCTTTTCTATTTACTATCCTCCCAAATTTTAGATTGAGTGAGGTTCCTCCACTTAAAAATGTAATTACTCGCTTGGTCTTATCAGGTGTTCCCTGAGCCATTTAACAGGAAAAGGGGGGAAAAATTTAGGAGAAAAAAAAAAAAAAAAAAAAAAAAAAAAAAAAAAAACAACCTTTGTATGCAAGAGGACTGATGGATTCTTTTTTTGTTTTTCCCTGATAATCTGAAAAATTCAGTTGCCATATTAAGTTAATAACATACTGAACTTTTTTATTTCCAAACATAGATTTCTTAAACTAAGACAGTATTTTGCAAACAGACAATTTTTCAGTTACTTATTTAATTTAGATCTTAGTTTAAGGCTGAAGCCCTTCTAATATCAGTTAAATAAAAAAATTGGAAAGATAAAAGGCAGAACCCTCTTTCAGCAAAGCTGTGTTTTAGATGTGCATAAATACATAAATGAGTGAAATAGCAGGCCACATGTCTCACAATGAAACACCTCATAGACTTTTAGGGTAGGGAAATTTGGTTTAAAATTAAAAAGCCCTCTTTTGGGCTTTTTAAATTTGATTTTCACAGAATGCTCATGTTAGCCTGAGCCATATTGTAAAAGATGTTATCTTCTTATTTCTTGATCCCTTCAAAAGAAAATATTCTAGTAGAAGGGATGCTGTACCAATTTAAAATCAAATTCTGTTTAATGAGAGTTAGCTCTGAGCTGCACCCCTCATTGATGTGGAGGTGACTTTTGAATTACAAAGTTTTGACTTTTGAATAACAGGCATTTCAGCTTTGAAAGTCAGTCTTCAATTTTTCTTGAAACAGCATGAGGTTTCTATGTCCCTCTAAAATCTCTAGGTGTTGCAGAGAGATGTTTCTGTCATCTAACAATTTCTGTGTGGATTTTCTGTCAATCCCTATGAAATTGTTAGGTTTATAATGATTTTTCCCAATATCTTCCTCCAGTGGCAAACTTCTATAGCTCTTCTTTCAAGAAATAGTACAAAATCAGTGAAGCAATGATCTTAACAGTGAGAAATGCTGCATAATAATAATAATAATAATAATAATAAATACCTTTTAAAATATTCAAATCTCATTTCATTGTGTGCAAGGGATACATCAAGAGTATATAATCAAGAACTGTCTTTCAGGTTTTATACTCTCATTTGCATTGATATTAATTTAATTAACACCACAATTAAGGATAGCATTACTATCATGGGAGTGAAGGAAGTTATGGTACAAGGATAACTAGAAATTTAAGGAAAGCAGCAAGATAAAACTAAGGCAAATGACAATAAGACTGAATATGTGATTAGAAACTGACTGCTCTACTAAGAAATCAGTAACCATATGGATCAACCTAGAAAGCTTTACTACCTAGAAATAGTTACTTAATAATTATAATACCGTGGGACACAACAGGACTAGGTATGACTTATGCAAACATATATAATGAAGGAGATGCCTGCTACTTTTCAAAGTACTTTTAGCTTGATACAAATTCTGAAAAAGACAAAACTTTGGATATTGCAGATTTTCAGCACTAAAGGCATGTAATTTTATATGAATTCTTAATTCATATTAGGAATAAAAAGAAACAGCCAACTACATACCTAAGAACTATTTGGACAAAATTTCTTTGAAATGCTATGTGGAAGGTGCTGTGAGAAGTCTGCAAAGAGCCACATATAGTAAAGATAATGCAATCATGATGATGTCACTGCACAGGCATAGTTATGTCTTATAACTATAGCCAGGGCTCCCCCAGAAGCTGTCCCTCCAGCATGCAGCCCCTCGGAAGAGCACTACTGAGTGAAAAATTTTATGTGAGTGTTCAGGTCAGCTGCTAGGTGTGGAGAAGAGGCCTTGATAGCAGAAATAAGAGTAATTCAGCTAGTGGTCAAGGGCTCGAGGGCCTTTAACAAAGGGGACATAATATTTTCACTAGTATTCTAGCATGAGGCTGTATTCAGCATAAATTCATTTAAGTAACTATTTATGTCTTTTTGCTATCTGTGCTTTTAATATTGTTGAAGCATTTTCTCTTAACTCTGCCATTCTTCTGCACAGAAAAAGGTATAGGCAGGTTGAAGAGCCTTGCTCAGCATCCTGATCATCTCTTACTAGTTCTATCAGCAAAAACAGTCCCCCAGAATAGATTTTTGCTTTGACTCATGTATTTGAAGGACCACACTGGAGGTACAGTGAAGAGAGAATCTAATTAAATCTTCTGCTTTTAACAGCACACGATGGAAATAATGATCATTTACTTTTCGCAATCAGATTTTGTTTTTAAAACTCACACTACAGACATACGACGCGAATGGGATTTTTCAGAAACCTATAGTTGGCGTAACTCTTCTCTCATTAAATTAGTGGGTTTTCAGTGGGAACTGACACAGGCTCTGTTTTTGTATTTGTAAATTAACCACTTCATATCAGTGAAGGTCAACCTGCATGAAAAACATTTCTGTCAGTTTTATAGTCATCTTCTAAGTAGAACAGCATTTTGAGATTTTACTATAGTAGTGTTACTGTATAGAATGATGTTTGCTGGTTATGAGAGTGTGCTTACACTTCTGTGCATCATATTGTATTATACGAGCTTATGCTTTTAAAATGCAAGTACTTCAAAGAAACAACTGCTTTTTAGGCAAATTTCACTCTTCCAGATCATTACGTAAACTTGCTTTACTCTGGAAAAGATTACTCACGTGTATGTTCACTTGTTATCATGGCAAGTTTCTGAAGTAACTCAATATTACTACTTCATTTACATAATTATCTTTCTATCTCTTTGATTTCAAAGACAGGTGGTATATCAGTTCATCAGAGCCATAAATAATTTGCTAAACGTGAAAGGTTAATATCTTTGTAACACATTCACTTAATGAACAAGGAGGTCAGCAGAGCAACCTGCGGCCATTTTTGAAGACAGCAACTTGCAGGTTTAGATAGATCAGTCAGTTTAGACATATTTTTAAAAATTAACACTACTAAGTTAAATGTAGTGTTCTGACTTGGAAACATGGTGTAATGACACAGAAAGAATGTAGAATAACTGTATTGAAAGAACAGTGATCTGCATCAGCCAACCACTTATATGTATTTAAACCTAATTTATCACATACAGCTAAGAATTAATAACTAGTCTTCCAAACTATAAATGATACATTCTTAATTGCTTGTATTTCTCTTAATATAGAGAGCTTCAGTTGCATAGAAATATTACTTCACATCGGTTTTACTTTTTTACTTCTGATAAATTTATCTGTTCAAGAAAAAAAAAAAATCAGTCAGCCTATGTCCTTATTTGAGGGTGAAAATAAATATGACAATGAAAGAAAACTCACTGCAAGCAGAAATTGTAATAAAAATAATGAATTTTAATTAATTGACCATTACTATTCAAAATACTAGATAATGTCACTCAGACTATCAGAATGCTTTCATTTGGATAAAGGCATTATGCAGTCTTTTCTTTCTATTTTTGTGATACAAATTTCAAATTTCCTTTCATGTTACTGTTAATTCCACATGAAAAAGAATTTAAAATTCTCTTTCCTCCTTTCTTTTTTTTTGTGGACATAGTATGCTTAACGTAATCATTGAATTAATTTCTTCCAGTTTAAGTTTGTAACTGTTTTGCATTTTGCCATCCTCCTTTAATCCATAAGCTTCAACTTAAAAGGAATACTTTTTTCAGCTTTTTTTTTTTTTTTAATTTAAAAAATATTTGTACTCAAATATGCTTATATACCCGATTAAATAAAAATCAGGGTATTCAAGGAACTGTGCAAAGTCACATAACTGAGTGGCTGGAAACACAAGATTTCTAGTACACTGGAAGTGACCGGAATACCTTATGAAATTATTTGATATGGCCTATCATTATTTATTTAATTGATACAAATCTTACTCTTTTTTTCCTCAGTGTTTCTTGTAGCTTTCTCCCTATTTCCAAGCATCTATTATTTGATAACTTCTCATTTTATTTAGCGCTTTTTTTTGGTTTTTGTTTATTAATTTGGGAAAAAAGTCATTGCAATTAGAAAAGGTCTCTTAGGACAAAAAGCAAAACCCTGCCAATACAGAATTGTAACACAGAATATAGTCCCTTGTGTTTTACCCATTTCATTTTAATTGTTTTGAGGAAGATCTAGCACATTGTGGAATAATCTCAAGAGAAAAAAGTGGAAATACCCTTTCTCACTTACAGTAAGTCATTCTTCAAATTCAGACTACATTGTCCTTTTCTCAATTTGATCTCATTATTTCCAGATATATCCCATTTGTATTCTTAAATAATTACTCTTGCCCCTTGGTGTTTACCTTCTCATTGCTTTTGACAGATATATCTCCTCCCTCTCCCCCCACTTAATTGTTGGTTAGTCAAGCTGTACATATTTAATCTTTCTAAGCTTTTCTTATGTGTCATCTCTTCCAACCCATTAATCCTTTTTTACCCGCTTTGCTCTGAGTTTCTTTCAGTATGTCAAAGCACAAAAGATGAAGTTCATTGTACTTGTCAAGTGTTTTCCAGTTCAAATTTGAAAGGATAGTCTGAATTTTGTTGACTTGCAAAGAAATGACAGCTCTATCCCTTGTTTATGCTAAGGTCCAGTTTCTACACTGACAATGAAGAAATAGCTTAATAGGGAAAAAAAAAAAAAAAAAAAAAAAAAAAAAAAAAAAAGTTGATGTTTTATCAACTTAATTTAAAAATAGTCCAAACTTTAAAATTCACATTTTCATGAGTCTTGTCATGTACAGATATCTGTTATATGGAGGGGTTATTATCGTAGAAGGACCAGCAGGTATAAAACTACTTTCATGTTGTAACTTGAGAACTTGCCACATTTGAAAGGGTATTGTGAGACTAAATGCAGAGAAGGTTATGAGGATAAAGTGTAATGATTTATCCCCGAAGACAGTGTAAATCTCTGATCATGAGATGCAAGAGAGATTGTCACGCAGATTACAACAAACATGTAGACTATGCTAGTACAGCCTTTGATGGAAAAGATTCTGAAAATAGCAGAACTATCAGACTGACTGTATTTGTCAGCACCACAACCACTGTGGATTTTGCCTGATTTTTTTTTTTTTACAATTAAATGGTCTTCAGTTTGAAAGTTTGTATTAAGTTGGTAGGGTTTATCTGAAACCACTAGTTTATTAACAGGTGATATTTCAGCTGAGAAACAGATGAGCAGCTCTTGCTGTTTCTCCGATGCCACTGGTTTCTTATGCAATCTAAATAAATTGCTGAGAATGGCTCTCTAAATTGGGTATTTGTATTGTCCAGCCTTGAAGAAGCAACATAAAAAAGATCTGAGCTGGTAAGAAGATGGGAGATGTACTTTCTCACTAAATCAAACAAATTGAAAAAAAAAAAATGCATTTGGAATTTGTGTTATGTAAACTGACCATGGAGATTGTATATTATATCCATTCACCCATGCTTATTGACATGTTTTGGTTTTGAAGTGATCTCCCATGTTTACTAGACTGGTTTGATTTCTAAGAGGAAAAAAACCCACCTAAAACTGTACTGATAGGTAGACATTTAACGCACTGATATCTGTATATATATCAATAATGCTTTAAATTAATATAAATGAAAATATTTCAAAAATATTTATATCAACATCTTTTCATCTGTTGCTACATGAACATCTTGATAAAAGCTTTAGCCAAATGTCTGTTTGTAGACTCTGATACTCTACTATAATTGTTGTTTAATGTTTAAGAAAGTCATTAAAACCATTTTATTCACTTTTAAACCAAGTCTAAACATTCAATTTAAGTCCAAACATTTAGGTAGTCTCTGAAAACATAAATAAAAACAAGAAGGAAAAAATTCAAAATGGTAATGAAATCTATTTTAAAAAAAGGTGCTCCTTTGAAAAAAATAACATGAATGATATGTTCTGGGTGTACCCTTTCACATATAGTTGCTTGCCTGTGGATTTTAGTTTCTGAGATGGCTTAATTCTGAATATTTTCTTTCTTTCTTTTTCTTTAAAATATTCCTAACACTCCCAGTTTAATTTCCATTTCCAGCTCTCTTTGCTCACTAACTCCTTAAGCTTTCTACTTTTGACAGATTACAAGAGTATCATTAAGTAATGCAAGTTCATGTCTTATTAGTAGACAATCCTGTTGACCTTCATTTCCTCTGTCCCATCTTGCACTGCATTTTAATGCTGGCAGACTCATTTTTACTTTATCTAGGCTTTTAGCTCTTCACTTCTAAAACAAGCACAGAAAACCATGAGAGCTTTGGTGCCCTGATCTCACCTTGGAACTGTGGCTTTCCAACGCAGGCTAAAGGGTAATGATCAACATTGTTTTTATTCCTCTCTTATTTATATTTGCATGTTATTTTTTTTTAATGGAAATGAATCCTTTCTTTCTGGAAAGACTGTAAAGTGTAAAGGCATAGTTTGTGCTCTCGTTGTCATTGACTCTGGTGAGTCAAGACAATGTTTTTTAAGTCTCACCATTCTTCAGCCCTATCACCTGGTCCATTCTGTGACTTTGATATTCAAGTCTCTCTATGGAACTAATATGGTCATACATATATTAACCTGTGACGTTAATACTTGATGATAACAGTTAGCTCAGGTTTCTCATGTGTTTTTTCTCCTTCTGTGCATGGGTCACTTTGACCTAGCTTTAATATGCATGATTTGATTGACCCCTGACCGGTTATGTGTAAAGCCCTGAAACAAATAAGGTCTGGTAACAATACTAATCGCCTTCTAAATCTCTGTAAAACAAGCTGGTACAAAAAGGGCAGGGCAAATTTAATGCCAGTAACTTTGTTTTCTAAGCAAAAGGGTATGAAGCGAGCTTTCACAGAGCACATGTTGTACTGCCCTTTCATTTCGAGCCAATGAAGGAAGCAAAGGCATCATCCGCCACGGGGGTAAAAAGCTGCTAGGTATCTCAAAACCTCATCTTTCATCTTCAGTGAGGAAAACTGTAATAAATACTGCTGATATGAAGGAAGGTATAAGATCATATGAGTTCAAGATGTGGATCTTGATATAGACATTCACATAAATATATGAAAGAGGAGGAAAGTGGAACTCTCCAGCTGGGTAAATCTTCATGGTTCTACATATATAAGAAACTGCATCATAACTGTAAAACATGAGGAAAAGGTAATTCCACATATACTAAAATATCTCTTTTTAATAGAAGACTTACTTGCATTAGAAAAGATTTAGTGGAGATACGTATTTTATTTGGTTTGGAACCTTCTTTCAGCCAGCTAGTATAAACCAGATAAAGCATTTGCATTTCTGGATTAAATAAAAGTGCCTGTAGTATTTCTTAAAGGCAGTAAATAGGCATGAGTCATTACCAATTGTTTAGTCAATACCTACAAACAAATTTTCCACTTTTATATATGACAGCTCTATTCAAAGATACTTACACATACACCTTCATTCTGTAAATATGTTTTAAAACCTCATAAGAAAACAGAGTATTTCACAATAATCTTGTACTCTTTAAAAAATACTACTATAAAGTAACTTTTGATTAAACATACTTGAACATGTGTGAAAATTATCTTTCTAGCTAACCTAATCTTATTCCTCTAAAGGAAAGTTTTCCATCAAGTGTTCCCCATTCATTCTAGTTATCTGGAAGTAGACGTCCTGTAATACGGAGCTGCGGGATGGGCGCAGGTTTTTACATACTGTACATATCATCCCCTGGGTTGCTGACAACCACTTGAGGACTGAGGTCCAGAAAACAGCAAAAACCTGCTCCCAACCAACTATGCATCGTTTTCTGTGCAGCAGAACAGAAAGAGTCATTTCGCTTTCCTGTGATGTGTATTTAAACAGTCACATCTGTATGGCATGGAATCTGATTTTTCTCATAATATTGGAAATGATCAACTGTGTAACAAAAATTTCTTGTTGAGAATTGTGTTATAAACTTGGACAGGTTTTACAGGAAGCGGAGAAAAGAGCATACATTGAGGAATGATTTGAGGTGGTTTTAATATATCCAGTCTCTCCTTCAGACAGGAACTTCTTTCGTGTTGTAACAAGTAATTAGTGAATTAATGAATTCCATTATAAGGCAGACAAATTCATCATAAGTAAATTTCTCTGAGGTCTGACCTTTTCGTGAAAATTGGCTATTGATAGCATTGAGACACCTGATGTGACAGAATAGGCTTAAAATTGTGTGATGTAGGCTTTAATTTCCATGTTTACTAGAGATAGCAATGAATAAATATGGGTTTTATTCAATTTCTAAATATATATTCCTTTTTCTTAAAAAAAAAAAAAAAAAAAAAAAGGTAATCTTGGTAATATCAAGTAATCCTAATAAAGATCTCCTGGATCTTTACTTTAGAGAAATCTGTAGTTTTGTAGAGTTCAGAGATCTCTCACAAGTTTGAATCCATCTGAACAATTTACCCTTACTATGCTTTTTATTGAATATCGACAATATTAAATTCACTGTTGATTTTTTTTTCCCTGAACTGTAGAATACAATGGTGAGTTTAACTTATATTAAATAAACAAGAAATAGCATTTTTTCTTCAGTGAGGTGATTTGTTTTTTATCAGCACTTCAATGGAAGATGAAAATTATCTTCTCTCTATCATACTCCTTCAGTAATTGTGTTCACCTTTGTCCACAAAAGCACAGATTGATATCAGGTATAAAAACTTAATTTGTGCTGTGCAGTTTTAGGTACTGAAGGTGTGGTTCCAGTCTTCCTAGGCTGGAGTGGTTGCAGATAGAGACCCTGAAAAGAAGACTGCAGAAAGGCAAGTAGGCTCTACCAGCTTTTTCTGATCATGTGCATCTGCAGCAGGCTGGCTCTAAAAATGTGTCTCTGGACATACAGAATGAAAGACATGAGATGTGGTTCAATTAACAACAGAAATGATCCAAGTCCTCTGAAAATATTTGGTGATTAACTTGTATGGATCAAGTTAAAATTCTTCCCTTGCCTATGGGTCACTCTGATGTACAGCTGGCTCCCTGTGCAGTTTTGCAGAAAGTAAAGAGGCAACAAAGACGGAACATTTCTCTTAGACAACTCACCATTAATAATAATAGAAATCCCAGTCAAAGAAAAGTAAGGCTATGCAGAAAGATTTTTTTAAAAATTAAATAAAATGCGATTTATGGCCTCAAGTTGCACCAGGGAAAGTTCAGACTAGACATATAGGAAGCATTTCTTTCCAGAAGGGGTTGTTGGGCTTTGGAATGGGCTGCCCAGGGAGGTGGTGGAGTCCCCACCCCTGGAGGTGTTCAAGAGTCAGGTCGATTTGGAGCTTAAGTATATGCTGTAGGTGGGAACTGTGCTAGGCAAATGAATGGACTAGATGATCTCCAGGGTCCTTTCCAACCTAGATGATTCTATGATTCTATGAATATGAGGTTCTTTGCTATTCTTAGAGATGAGGACATGGTATCTTATGTCCTAAACATGACAGAAACATCAGAGTAGTAATATTAGTTTATATATGTTCCATGATAAGGAGTGACCAAAGAGGAGTAATGGAGAATGCAGTATCATTATAAGGTCTCATCAAACTACAATCACAGCTCGCTTTTGCATTGTACTTCACGAGGGGAAGAGGAACACTGAAATGAAGTGTTCTGCTGAACTCTCTTGTATGTTTTGCCTTTGTGCATGGTACAGCTTACCTTCTGAACGGGGATAATTATGTGGCTTCTGCAATAGGTCTTTGTCTCTAGAGAGCTGATGGAAATAGTTATGTTCATGTAGCTCTTCGAGTGTTATTTGGCACATCGACCTAGAGAGATCCAGAGGAAAGGAGTGAACTCTAGTGTCTGGGACGGTAACAAAAAACCCCAGGTATTTCAGCACGAGGTGGAAGACACAGGAAGATTGGTCTGGGGGAAAATGAGATTTAGTGGAGGTCCTTATATACATGGAATGCTTACATGCAAGGAGAAATGGGATGTTGACTCTAGTTGTACTTTAATTTGTTATTAGATCAGGGAAAAGTAAAAGGAGGGATACCAGGAACCCATGAAAGAGGGATCAGGTAGGTTGATGTATTGTCTTCTGTATGTACCAGCAGTTAGAATTCAGACCACTACTCCTAAATATTACAATAGTTATTGAGATGGTAATTGGTCCAGTATTGTACTGTACAGCCCAGTAGTTATTCACAAGTATCAAGGACAACCTAGAAATAACCCGAGGGGCTACAAATACAATTCTGAACTACTGGATAAGATTAAGTCAATATCAGCAGATTGTGAATCCAACACTTCTGCTTCATTTTGAGTAGCTTGATTGTTGATTGTTGCTCTTTGAATGATTTTTTTTTTTCCTTCTCATTGTGGCAAGGGAAAAATCAAACAAAATAATTAAAATTTGATCCAGCCCTTTTCTGTTTTTCCCTAACTGAGCATAGTTGCCTTTAACAAGTAAATAATCCTTCCTACCCTTATAGCTGTTGTGAGTTGTTTTAGATTAATCATTTTATGTGAAATTACTCTTTGATTGACAAACTAACACACTTACATCTTCTTTTTTTTAGGACATAAGCGTGTCCACTTACAAAACATAATTACATGGTCATGTTGGAAAATTCATGAAAAATGTCAGCCCAAGAGTTAAGATTGACTGTTAAACAAAAAAAAAAGACTTTCAATATTATAACCTCTGAGCAAAAATTAGCATGCCAGTTCCCTAGGCGATCGAAGCACACACAAAGCACAAAGGATCAGGATTTTATCCTGACAGATGTGTTATTGAGAAAATGGCTACTTTTGGCTTTGTGAGTATTTGCTCGGATGTTTAATCTTCACATGATAGCAGAGCTTGCAGAAACTAGTTGCAAGGCTGTTCATAGGTGCCTGAAACCGAGAGCATCATGAGGTTTGTGCTCATTGAGCTAAGAAGTGAAACAGCAGCCAGTTGAATTCATCACCCTGACAATGAGGCAGCACCCAGAGATAAAAGGGGGTCAGGTTCAGCGCACTGAACTCCTCATGCCAAATGGGCCAGACCTAATCGCAGAGACTGAGGGCATGTTTACGCTACCCAGTGCAGCATGACACAGAAGCTTTGCAGTAGCTAGCTCCAAGCCCTAAGCCACGCTCATCCAGCTGTATTGCTTCTGCTCTGGGCACTAGATTAACCACAGCTAGATCAGTGAGGTGCTGTGGGATGGAATTGCTCTCTGGAAAACCTAGGCTTCAGAATAAGCAGACGCAGAGCCTCTTCTCTTGATGTGTCACACTTCTAGAGCAAATTCTTCCCTCTGCTCCCGTTTGCAAATCAGGTGTTGGAAGGAAATTTTTTAAAAGCTTACCACATTTCCAGGATAACTACCCTGGTTATTCATGCTGTTGTAGAATTATCAAACACCCCACTCTGAGAATCTGAAAATGATGAAAGGACAGGTTTTGGTATTGGTGTGCACCTGCTGGGTTAGTCAGCTCAAGCCAATGCCAGTCCAAGGAGCAGGACTTGTTGTATCATATGTGCCTCTGTGATCAGATTGGATGTGCCTCTACATTTTTTTCCTAGTAGCTGGCAGGTTTGGGCTTTTGATAAACCGTTTAGACTCACCAGCTCAGATCAGCCCAAGGCTAGGATTTATTTATCATCTTTCATTGATACAGACATGCCCTTAGAGATAGGTCTTCCCTTCTCAGCTGCATCCCACTCTGATATGGTCTCAGGCCAGGATGGTTGGAATTGTTCCTTTATTTAGCATTTCTTCTATTTATTCACACATTGTAACACTTGTGACATAAACACCAGAATGGATTTATCAGCAGGTTGAGATTGCTGCAGCCCCACCTCTCAATACAGGCACAGTGTCCTCTGCAGCAGTCCCCGTACTGCACAGCCTCAGCACCCACAGAGGCAGCTTTGAATGCTGTGCAGTGTCTTGAGCAAAGTAATCAGAAAAAAGGCTAATATCAGAATGAAATCCTACTATTTACACAATAGGCCTGTCTAACTATTGGCATATAAAAGTAATTTTGTCTTAGCTCACTAATTTCATTCTCTCAAATGTCTAAAACAAATTTACCAAGTGAATATGCAAGGATGTAAAGATATAGTCTAGTGAATCCACACGCTTCTACACATCAAAGTAAAATACCATTTACATAAATATAAGATTAAATAGGTCAGTCACATGCATAATTTCTCTAGTATAGAATGGTATCTATACAATATGTATTGTACAGTATGGAAATTAGAGAAATTAGTTGCTGTTTCTAGAGTTCATATTTAATTCACATCATGTTATCTCTGGTTATTAAAGACTAATATTCATAAGGATCAATTAAATGAAGTGTGTGGTTAATATGCAACTTCTTAATTATGTATTTTGAGACGGCCTCCAGTAACTGTATACTAAAAAGCCACTGTGGAATAAAACATGCATCTCAGAGATATGTGCAATACTTCCACAAATTCTCACAGAACACCTTTCAGATTAGGAGCCAAGCAGCACAAATCACAGCAATGAGATATGTTTGTAAACATGTCAAGCAGTGTACATAATAAATACATAGACCGTTTATATACATACAACTTACTGTCAGGTGATCAGTGCAAATATTTATCAAAATAACTCCTAAATATTTTAGCTTTTCTTTATGTTGTGGCACATGCCCACGAAGATATCTCTGTGTAAAATGTTGGGCTTGATTCTTTATCACACATCGGTCTACTCACGTTTATTTTGCTGCTGTTATTTCCTATTTGCTCCAAAATTACTGAGAGGGGATGATTCAGTTCCTTTATGTTTTGGAACAGTAGTATATCTCAAAGACACTTCACATTTCATTAACACCAGGATGAATAGCTTCCAGAAATAGATGTAGCAACATGAAGTAAATAGTGACTATATGTTCTACAACTGTTTTCATAAAATTCCTAGAAAATTTCTCAGTAACAGATTTTTACTTGTAGTCTGCATATTAAATTTGGACTCAGATAGAACTATTGCAATCAAGTAATTTGGGTTTCTATTGTTGTATTAAATTCATTCACATTGCCAAACGAAAAACTGTTCCTGCACAATGTCCAGATGCCTCAGAGACAGGGGTTACCTTTCCTGGTGATTATGGTGCATTAATGCAAAGGATAGAAAGGGCAAGAATATCTGTACAGAAGCAATGAACATATAACTCTGACAAGGGCACACAAAGTGAATTTTAAGATAGACACCTTTCAGGAGAAATGTCAGAAAAAAAAATAATTTATATTTATACAGAAAATTATGTTTGGATCTTAGTATATTACTGCTGTTTGCAGTAAATTACATAATGGAAGCTCACCTGCTTGATGGAGAATAGCTGTCCTTGTGCATGAGAGCATATGCCAACAAACTGGGAGTTTAGCCAAGATGACAGATCAGAAAAACGAGGTACCAGATTTGCAGCACCCATAATGCATCATGGCAGAATACCAGGATGGCAAAAAATTCCAAGTTTGGTTAGCATAACTGATTTCATGGGATGTATTTTTTTTTTTCCCCAGTTAGTGGAAATCACATATTAAAAAAAAAAAATCTATCCACTAACAGATAATTCTTTTTTTATGAAAATGCAATCTTGAACAAGTCCAGTGTCTGTTTTTTTATCTGATAGTATTCCTGTAAAATTATTTTTAATACAATCATCTGCTAATCTTATTCCAAATTCTAAAAAAAAAAAAAAAAAAAAAAAAAAAAAGTAATAGAATCAATCACATTTTAAGAAGGAAGAAAAATTTATTCTGCAGTCCAACCCAAAACTTTAGGTGGAACTTTGGCTAACTTATGAAAATTTCTCTATAAAATCACCAAGGGGAAAATTCCTCTTGTCTGTCTGCAGTCTTTTCTTCTCAACCATAACAACAGAGGTGAAGAGGTGATAGATTTAGAGATTTCTTTAGCTCAGTGAGAACTCTAATTAATAATGACTGTAAATATAGCAATTAAAACACAAATATAGTACAAATATATTTAATGATTAGTTTAATTGTTATTCTGTTTTGGTAATCATTTATCTTTCCCCAAATTTAAAGCTTTGCACAAGTAATGAATGGCTTTCATCTAACTGCTGTAATTTACCATTTTATATATTGTTAATTAATTTCAGTGACCACTGGATAAGAGAATATCTTACTATCTGCATCTCAGAAAAAAAAAAAAGATAAAATCCCATCCTGGGAAAAGTTGTTTTATATGGAAACTAAATATTGCAATCTCACTGTTTTTCATTTGAGTGAAATACTAAATGATATGAAATAATGTGAATCTGGAAGAATCTGAGACCATCCATTATTTTCAAAATTAACAAATGGATGCACTACTTAGATCACACATTTTAATGAGAAAAAGTTAATTTTAAAATTTTAGGGATAATGTAATAGCAGAATGCTCCTAAAAATAGTTGCTAGGCATTTCATTCTAGTAAAAAGGCCTTGAGAATTACTTTGACTATATTACTTGTTTTCCTATATATATGTATCTGTTTTCATATATATATATATATATATACACACACACACACTCACACACATATGTTTTCATATATATATGCACACATAAGAAAACAAGCAAAATATGTCTGTGTTTGTATATATATAAAAACACACTTGTGTGTGCAGGTTTTTTGTATATATTTTCAGGGTGAGACTTACTGATTCAGCACAGTTCTCTCTCTACAAAACTCCCTTCTGCTCTCCACCGTTAAGTGAAGAAGTGACTTCGCCAGACTTGGGTGGCCCATCTATCTGAGCCGTCTCATTCTTGTGCGGAAAGGCAGAAAACGTTTTTTGGGGTTTTTTTGTTTGTTTGGTTGGTTGGGGGTTTTTTTTGTTTTTTTGTGGGGTTTTTTTTGTAGTTGGCTACTCTTGCAAGCAATTAATGTAACATACTTTACATACCAATACACAGAAAAAAGTATGTAGCAGAAATGATGGTGCTAACCTATAATCAAAAGTTAAAGGCAGTATGAACCAAAATCAAAACAAAAAGCCTGGGAACCACTGCCACATTTTCACTGCTTTCATGAAACAGTAGGAAAAAACCAAAACCAAACCCAAAACCAAACCATAGTTAAGCAATAGTTGCTCTTTTTGTTTATTTTAAGGGAAGTATGAGAGCTATATGTTTAAAGGTAGAGCCTCTAGGTTTTGGTTTTGGTTTTTTTAGTTATGTTTCACTCCAGATATGTGTATGTTGATAGTGCTTCGCCCACAACACGCCCTGGAAGTCTGGAGAAGGAGGAAACCTATACATTTCAATCTAAATGGTACTTTAGTGTTAAGTCAGAGGAGCTCTTGCTTGTAAAACTTAGAAGAGTTTTTCTTGCATATTTTTACCTTCTCCTTGGAGAGGCATTTAAATAAATCTTTATTATACTAAGTGTTCTGGTCACGACCTTCTGTTGTTCAGGTTGCAAGACAGCTTTCCGTAGTTGCTCTTTAGTCTCAGAAACCCTCACCGTTCAGACTGAAAATCTCTGTTCTCTACCCGAGGCTGAATTTTAATAGTAAATTTGGTCAAAACCAGTTGTAGCGTTTGACAGTGAGGGGAAAATAAACACAGCTCTTCTCATTCAAAAGTATTGCATCTGACCTTTTCTGGGTTTTATCTTGTTTTTTTTGTCTTCTGTTTGGACACAAACACAGCATTTTAGAAGTGATTAGCCAGCTGCTAATGTGTAGACACTGTATTGTATTCCTAAGGATTACTGCACTGCTTCCTGCACTTCACAGTCCTTTTCTAGCACAAACATATATTTAGCTATGAGGAAAAGAACTGGGAGGGAATGCACTTGTCAGATGAGCACTGAAGCAAAACTTAGGACACTTGGATTTAGTTTCTAACTAGGCTGTGCATGTCTCGAATGGTCAAGCTGCTTAGGGACAAAGGTTTTTCAAAAGCACCTGAAGGTTTTCCAAGTTGCAATTCACTTGCTTTTTTGGAAAACAAAAGTTACATTTTTCTTCTCTCAGCATACTTCCAAGGTATTTTTGGTACCTCCCGAGGAAGGAGGGAATGTAATAGATTTTCATAAACTCCATTGAAATTATTTTGTAAAAACAGAGATGATAATGCTTTCTTTCTTTCCTCTATCTTGTTCCTTTGTGAAAGAAGCTGTCTTTTATTGTATTTGCTTAGTACAATGAAGCTGGGAGCTGAATAGCAGTCCACTGAATAGTGATGACGATACTATGGAAAAATTTATACTTCCTATGCTATTCATTTTACAGTCTGAAGGAAATGGGTCACAAATGGTAAGTTGCTCAAGGGCACCAAATGTCACAGGAGGAATAGACGGCTAAGTATTTCCACAGACCACTGAAACTCAGCAATGAAATAAATATAAGGGACCGTATCCATTATGGAGTTGGTTTAAATCATGGGCTTAAAGCTCCAGTTGGGAAAATATTTGAAAACATGTTAAGTCCCATCACAGGCAGAACTACATTTATGTTCAACTCTTCACCAGGACTTAATTTTGTATTCAAAAATGAAACATGACTCAAAGCCTACTTTTTCTATAAAATGCTCAATCTCCAAAGGTAAAACTTTCAGTAATTTATGGGATACTGAAAGGAGTTTCGTATATATGAAATGGGATGCAGTTTTAACTTCAGTAGTCATTGCCAGATCCACTTCTGCGTGTATACCCATGTGCAAACATGCTTAAAAATGCACATTGCTGAGAAAATACAGCATTAGAGATGCAAAACAAAATCCAAATTTACATTCTGTGTACTGCAGAATATCAGGATAAAAAATTACATTCCCAGAATTAAAAATTAAAATAGATTATTAACTACTGATTTATTTTTCTTCATACTAGGAATGTAAAATGAATTCTGATTAATCCTGATTTTACCTAGTAACTAATGGAAATGATAATGTTAGGTCCACAGATATAAGATCTTGCTGTTCTATGTGCTTGTCTCTTGAAATCTGTTTCTGTTTTTACATATGTATTATTACAAACTTTACTCAGGGATTTCCAAAGATATTTTCAAACATCTAGGTGGGTGACAGTTTCTAAGTGTTAGCTGGGTATCATTTGGGTTTGAATTATTTCAATGATTGAAATACCTCTGGCACCTTTGGATCAGTTGTCGGGGAACTGACATTCGGATAACAGTTTGGAGGGGAATGTAATACTTTGAGATGCTAAGAGATAATTATGAAAATTCACAATGAGATATAAAAAATTTCTTACCTTTATCTTGCAAAGTGTACTCCAAACAATTAATATTGTTATGATGATTAAAATAATATAGAGGTATATGTATGCAGGCAATATAATTTTCTCAACCAATTAAAGCAACCAGATGTGATGTTTCTCATGATGTTATTTTCAATTTTACTTAAGGACTTGCAGTAAATAGTCTTACATTTAAGAAAAAAAAAGGTGTGTTAGTATGTAGAATTCTCATATTTAAAATATGTGTCACGCTGCTTTTCCCTCTGATTCAAGCAATCAGATTCAGGGGAAAAAAGTATACTATCGGTACAAAGCATTCCTGCCACGGTATTATATGCTGCAGGTACTGCAAAAAGGCACCCTGAGAAGCACTGCTAGTCCTGCATTTCTTCAGGCATCAAATGAACATGCAAGGGGCTCAAAGGCATCTTTTACTTGCAGGAGATGGATCTGGAGAGAGGGGACTGGGGTGCTGCAGCTGGCCCTGGCCCTGTGAAGCTTCAGTTCTTCATAGGGATGTATGAAGACTTTCACATCACGAGAGACCAGTCTGAACTGTCTTTTCATAACAGCTTCTGCAGGCATATATTGCGCTGGTATTTAGGCTGATTTCATTAGTCAGCTGTTCTTTTAATGTGATATCTGGTTCAGGGGGATCACTATAAGGCCTACCTAAACACAGGTTAGAGAAATCGGATTTTTGGCAGGTCTGTGATGAGGGCAGGATCCGCTCCCCCCAAGTGGATTTAACTGAGAGGACTTGGGTGGCTGTTTGTCCCAAGTCAATTCACTGGGAAAATTATCTTTGTGAACTGATTTTCTTGGGCCAGTCACTTGTATTTCCCAATCTCAGTGAATTCTCTACCATCTCTGACCACTGCTTCTCCACAAAAGAGCTGCTTACTTACAGATAAATTTGCAAGCTCTCCTCAGTCTTCCAAATGACTCCTATCCAGCTCAGTCTTTCCTCCTGAACAAAATAAGAGGAGACTAAAAAGCAGTTTCTGGGATGTGCAAGGATCCTTCTTGCTTTATCTCTGTGAACACCCTAAATTATAATAATGAAGCAAATAGGATTTAAACAAATGTTTTAAAGTATATATTTCTTTTGTTATATTTGAATATGTTGAAATAATACAACCTTTTAAACAATCCCAAATGAAGTGTACAAAGTAGAATTAATATAAAACAGGAACTTTTTAAAGATTATTTTCATCATTAGATGTAACCAGGCCTAATATTTTTCTCCTGAAAATGGCTCCCAGGTTGGCCAAAAATAGAAATGGATTCTTTAAAAAACATAATTGGTGGCTGCTTTCAGTTTTGTTTGTTACTGAGGAAGTTTTGCACCTTGAATTAATTCTTTATAGTAATGGGGTATTTCCTCACTGTGCCATTGTAAGTTATGATACAGATCCAGCTGAGTCCTCCGAACTGAGTGTAAATTTAGTATTAAAGTTTCTTGGGAATGTAGAACTTAATGAATAGGAAATTTATAAACGATTGTATTCTACTGAAGCAATATGCTTGTAAGCTCTTTATTCTGAATACCATCCCTTGTGCACAGCCTCAAAAAATCCTTTGGGGGTGATGAGTAATGCACCAGAGTGAACAGAAGCTGGATTTGGAGAGAAGTCAGGATGTTTCTGATCACTTTGGAAAGAGACAATGTCATTATACTAAGTGAGTACCAAAGTAATCTATGGGGTGGAAATTGCAATATAAAGCTAAGGGGTTTATTTTTAATCCTACATCTACATGCTTTAGACCCTTTAGGAAGACCGTGCTAGTTTCACAGAATGTTGTATTTAAAATAAATATATTAATAGAAGATATTAAAAATCACTGTGGCTTTAGGTAATGTTTTTAATGTTCAGCTCTGTTTGACACATCTGTCTGGAGCCATGGGAAAATTACAAATTAAAAAGATCCACAAGATATGCACACCCCTGTGTCTGGGAGAGACTAGTCATTTGGGTAGGCCTTTTTTTTTTTTTTTTTTTTTTTTTTTTTTTTTTTTTTTTTGCATGCTCTGACCCAAATAGCTTATTTTTCCCCTTTGATTTAGAACACAGGAGAAGTTATTTGCTATTTGCAGATCAGGTTATGTGGGTCAAAGCACTGGAGTAGGCCTAAAGTATCTGAAAGGCTGGGATTTTGTCTTTTTTTTTGCATCTACTCTGTTCTACTTCACTGCTGCTCCATATTACAGTGTCAGCAACCGGCACCAGCTCCCTGGTCCCAGCACAGCAAAAAAAATCCATCTGGGTCGGAGTGCAGGTGGGATAAATATGCCCTGCAGTTGTGTGTGGTGGGCACTTCTCTTTTCAAACAGAATTAAACATTAGTTGGCAAAGAATATGAGCTGCATGCAGTACATATGATCTTTGATAAGCCACTTGATGCAGCATTTCTTAAGTGAAAACATAATTCAAAAATTACCTTGGATGAGAACTCTGCCATTAGGCAATGACAAGTAAAGGGTAATGATCAAAAAGTACTGTAGCTAGCAGACAGCTACAGGAATCATCGCTTAGTCCAGTCATCCTTAACATCTGTGGAAGAGCAGGAGCAGCATATTACTATTTTGGAGTGGGTAGTTAGCTGGAAAATGTTGAAAATACCCATACAGGTAAAGAGAGAGGACTGAAGTGGATCTGGGAAGAGAAAAGATAAAAACTGCTTCTTAGAAAATTATATGAAACAAGGCTAATGTGGGGAAAAGTGGTAATGATATAGACTTCAGAAGAGCAAAAGAGAACAAATTGTTAGATGGGCCTCTGTATGTCAGTGTAATAGAAAGGAATCAGTTTGGGTCCATATATGCTGAATTAATGAACTGTCAAAGAAAGAAAAGATAGTGAGAAAGAATACAATATGCATACACCCTCCAAGTTTATTTTGCCTGGTGAGTCTGATGATAACTTTTCTTGTAACTCAACAGGGAGTTACAGAGAGGACATCTATCAGGAGAAGACCTTTGCTTTGAAGCTGGTCCTCACATTAGGTGTGTGAATTTTAAGTCGACAAAACGTTGTTTATGCCCCAGCAAGGAATGTCTTCTAGTTCTCTGTCTCTAAATCCTTTCCTTTCCTTCCCTTTCCTTTCCTTTCCTTTCCTTTCCTTTCCTTTCCTTTCCTTTCCTTTCCTTTCCTTTCCTTTCCTTTCCTTTCCTTTCCTTTCCTTTCCTTTCCTTTCCTTTCCTTTCCTTTCCTTTCCTTTCCTTTCCTTTCCTTTCCTTTCCTTTCCTTTCCTTTCCTTTCCTTTCCTTTCCTTTCCTTTCCTTTCCTTTCCTTTCCTTTCCTTTCCTTTCCTTTCCTTTCCTTTCCTTTCCTTTCCTTTCCTTTCCTTTCCTTTCCTTTCCTTTCCTTTCCTTTCCTTTCCTTTCCTTTCCTTTCCTTTCCTTTCCTTTCCTTTCCTTTCCTTTCCTTTCCTTTCCTTTCCTTTCCTTTCCTTTCCTTTCCTTTCCTTTCCTTTCCTTTCCTTTCCTTTCCTTTCCTTTCCTTTCCTTTCCTTTCCTTTCCTTTCCTTTCCTTTCCTTTCCTTTCCTTTCCTTTCCTTTCCTTTCCTTTCCTTTCCTTTCCTTTCCTTTCCTTTCCTTTCCTTTCCTTTCCTTTCCTTTCCTTTCCTTTCCTTTCCTTTCCTTTCCTTTCCTTTCCTTTCCTTTCCTTTCCTTTCCTTTCCTTTCCTTTCCTTTCCTTTCCTTTCCTTTCCTTTCCTTTCCTTTCCTTT
>NW_020799099.1:35925003-35936096 GCF_003259725.1 Athene cunicularia
CTTTCCCTTTCCCTTTCCCTTTCCCTTTCCCTTTCCCTTTCCCTTTCCCTTTCCCTTTCCCTTTCCCTTTCCCTTTCCCTTTCCCTTTCCCTTTCCCTTTCCCTTTCCCTTTCCCTTTCCCTTTCCCTTTCCCTTTCCCTTTCCCTTTCCCTTTCCCTTTCCCTTTCCCTTTCCCTTTCCCTTTCCCTTTCCCTTTCCCTTTCCCTTTCCCTTTCCCTTTCCCTTTCCCTTTCCCTTTCCCTTTCCCTTTCCCTTTCCCTTTCCCTTTCCCTTTCCCTTTCCCTTTCCCTTTCCCTTTCCCTTTCCCTTTCCCTTTCCCTTTCCCTTTCCCTTTCCCTTTCCCTTTCCCTTTCCCTTTCCCTTTCCCTTTCCCTTTCCCTTTCCCTTTCCCTTTCCCTTTCCCTTTCCCTTTCCCTTTCCCTTTCCCTTTCCCTTTCCCTTTCCCTTTCCCTTTCCCTTTCCCTTTCCCTTTCCCTTTCCCTTTCCCTTTCCCTTTCCTTCTTCATTATTGTCCCACAATTAGCATCTGAATAGTAGTTTTGGATTTACTGTTCATCCTTCACTATTCACTGGGGAAACTGTATCCAGGAATGTTTGGCACATGATGTTTATCTGGGATTTAACTATATGAAGAATAAGTGCGAAGTGCTGCTCAGCTGCATATCTGCTAGGTGGGTTTGTGGATTTAAACTGAAGTCAGTACCCTTTGTCTACCCACTTCTTAATGAGATTACATATAATCACACACCAATTGTGCATTAATTTTTACAGATCTCCATAGCAGCTGCATCCTGCAGGATATACAGGCTTGTTTAGCTTTGTTTTTGAAGGGGAAAAAAAAAAGGAAGGTAAAAAAAATAAACATCTTTGTAATAAAATGTAACACTTCCATCAAAGTAAACTGAGGTCTTTTATCATCTCCTCTTACATACTCTAGTTCCTTACTATTATAGTCCAACTTGTCTCAGTGGCACATGTGAATGTTCCTCTCCTTAATTCACTGTGTTGGGATAGTAGTAGCAAAGTGAGTGACCATTTAACCAGCCTTCGCTCAACAGAACTCAAAATGCTCTTCTGCTGTTCCATCACCTTGTTCAGATCTTCTAACACCTGCAATAGGGCCAAGGTTTCTTGTTAACTTGCCTGCAGAGTTTCATGTTTAATAAGGAAAACTGCTTCCAGTTGCAGTGTTCCGGCATCAGGCATGGAACAACACTCAGATAAGAGCTACACTTAAAGAAATCTCAGAAAATGCCTCCAGAAACTTCTCAGGTGCACTTAAGCTATGGAGGGCAATTGCTGAAAGGTGCTCAGATTCCTGCTTAACAGTCAAAAATGTCATGTATTTAGAGAAAAGATATTTTTTTTGCTGAGAAGCTAAGGAAAAGTTTTACTTACATAAAAGCCTAGCAGGGATATTTGACATTCACATTTCAGAAGATATAGATGTTTAAAAACATTCACACTATTAAGTTTTATAATAAAGCAAGCAAAGTATGTTCATTTCAACTACAACTTTGCTATGTATTATTGTTAATTTTTCTCAGTTAAGAAAATCTAGGGTACTAAGATCAAAGACAAATACTGCTAAAAGGAATGAAAAAGCCCAACCATATTGCTCTCATGAGATTCAAAAATAGTTGAAGAAAAGACCCCATAAAATTAGTTTTCTCAAAGATCCTTGCATTGTTGCATGAACATCCTAAATGAATCCTTACTACATATGAGTTTGTTGTGTGATTCAGTGAATGATGAAATTACCTTCAATGATATTTTTTTACAGGCAGCTGTTTCACATGCATTTCCATTAAGAAGAACAAAGTGTTCAGGATTAAGATGAGAGTGCTCTTTAGTGGCCTCAATAGCTGGCTCATTCAACTCTTCAAACTGTCAATATGCCAGATATTTCTATGTAGTGTTCCCATTAAACATTTTAATCAAGAAAAACTACTGTAATAGCACCAAATTGGGCATATAATTAAAACAGCAAAATTTCATATTTTCTCTTTCATGTAACTGCACTAATTCTCTAATAAATTTCATAAAGTTAACTCATAATTCTGTTTTGGCATTCTGACAAAAGAACAGAATTCTTTGCAAGTGTTTGCTTAATTTCCATTTTTCAAACCTAATTTCAATTTTTATTGCTTCATTTTGAATATACTGATTAAAGTAATATTAAGTCTTGCGAAGCTTTGCCAGAGAAAATGAGAGAATGAAATTATGTATATTTAATTAGCTACAGTTCTTATTTGGGAACAACTTATTCTTTCCCTTTTAAGGCTGATTTTTTATCAAGGAAACTCTAAATCACTCATAGCTCATTAGTCAACCCTATGACAAATATGGGGGGCAAGGGGGGCAAAATAACGCTTTCATATTTAAAACCTGTTCATTTAAGCAAGTTGATATATATAATAAAAAAAACAACAACAACAACAACAACAAAAAAAAAACCACAAAACCAAAAACCAAAAAAAAACCCAGAAAGCTTTTTTATATAACAGAATCCCTCTGTCCTTATTAAATCTCCACAATATTTGTATTTTGATCTTGTGCTACTCCAGTGTTGGCTTCAATATTGCTACTTTCAGGTAACCTGATTCTGGAGGAACGAAGAATAAAGCATGGCAATATCTAAAAAAAAAGTTTATATAAAAAAAGTTTAGTTTGACTCCTGATATTTCAGAGCATTATTTTTAGTATAAAATACATTTTAAGATTACGTTTTCTGTTAAAATAAGCAGGTATTAGTGGTGGGTTTTGGGGAGAGGTGTGTGTTTCTGTGTTTTCTGGCATTAAATATCCTCCAAAATGCTTAAGTACATAAGTAGTTTTCTTCCTTTTCTAAAAATGGTTTTATTTTCATGGTCAGATATTTTTGTTGAATTGGGATTATGTTCAGCACCTTCAGTCTAAATGATCAAGCCACATTAAACAATGTCATGTGTCACATTGCAGAATTAACAATAAACAATAAATCAGTTACTCAAATATAAGTGTGAAAAAGCTAATTTTCAGTTGAAAATTAAATTATTTTATATCAGAAAAAAAATATTTAGAATTTACAATTCAACATCATACAGAACTAAGAGCATGAATTTAATATACCCTTGTTTATAGAAACTAATTAAGATTGAAGATGGCAATTTCCAAAAGTTGAAATTGTAAGGTTCCTTCTATGACAGCTTTCCCTTAACTCTGTAGAGAATAATACAAAATTTAAACTGCCCTCTTTTCCCCAAATTTGGGAAACGTGTTTCTGTGGAACACTCAAATATCAATAAGATCCTGGTCACAAACAACCTTTATAAAAGAAAAAAAATCGGGGGTAAAAGCAAAATACACTTAAAGACCGTCTGGCAAAACAGAATATTCTATCAAATCTGAGAATGAGAATACTTTGCAACCCCTTCTGCTACAAGTGTAGAGTACCTGATGAAGTGGTTAGTCATTCCCTTCTTTCCCTAGATAAGGACTTACAATTTCTTGTCTAAACCCTGCAAAAAATCCATTTGGCAGGTAGTCAGTCACTTAAACTTCAGTCACATCACCATTAAATGATGTATTTACTGTCATATACATAAATCCCCCAGTAATTAAAGGGAGCTCAGAAGAATCCAACTACTAGAAAGACCAACCTGTTATCCTTGAAGTTATGGGTGATTTCCCATTGCCACCAGCTCTTTTGCATTTTTCAGCATTTTAGCTAAAACCAACCCTTAAATAAACAGTTATATTTCCTTTCCCCTTCCTCTTTTCTTTTTCTCTCTCTCTCCTCTTCCTCCTTTATGGCTCCTCCATCTGACTGTGGGAGGCTGCAGTCAAGATGACACATATGTCAATCAACTTGAACATCATGTTTCTATGAACATCTATTCCAATATGAAGAGTAGTGTCACATTCATTCTAATATCAGACTCTAACAACTTAACATTGCCAATGTGTCCACAAAACTGGTCTGTAATACACAAGCAGGTTAGGCATGGCCCATGCTGGCAGTTTCTTGGTGCCAAAACATACCAGAAAAAAAGGTGTTTCTTTAGTAGGACTCCATACACCCTGGGAACTCTGAGTTGCTCTTATGACTTCCTTTAGGTTTAAAAAAATTATTCCTATCTTTTAAGATTTAGCCACAGACTTACTTACAACAATGAAAGTTCTGCACTATAGGTATAGTGCTGTACATATTTCCCAGTCATCCATGATTTGTTAAGCTCTTTTAGTTTAAAAATATAATAGTAATCACAGGAACAAGGAAGAATAGCTTCTGGATACAAATGGCTACAATGCTATAAAATTCTGTGGTTTACCCAGTCACTTAGATTTTAAAGTTGCACTGAGAGAATAGTCTGTTTTCCGTATTGTATTGTTGGAAATGTTTCTCAGCATATATGGCATATAAAGTATATATTGTCTTATAATACAAGTTGGTTTTATTTAGTACATGTTTAATAAGACTGTCTCAACCTACTAATTAGGACAGGTAACCCAGAAGTCCATTATAAATTGCTAAAAGGACAGATATGATATCCCTAGGAAAGAAATATGACTGCCTTTATTTATTATTAATCAACTATAGTTAACCAATTAACAAATCACTTTGTCCTTTCAGGCTTATAAAGATAGGCATATTTCTATGTTAACTATTATCACTGAGTTATTAATACTATAGAATAAAAGAATTAAACATTTTATGTTACTTTGATCTAAGCAAACAATAGCCCTTAAGGTTTGGAACCTCCAAACCCCGAATTTATTTGAATAGTAGAATAATTGATTTTTTTAAATGATATAACCATCTTTACACTGCAAGCCCATTTTTCTCTAGGTAAATATGCCGCATTTAAGCAGCAGCACCTCGGCCTTCACAGTAAGGACTATCACTTTTCTCACTTGTACATTTCAATATGTTATTCCAGTTCAGAGGACATGGAGTAGAAGAGCTTTGATAGAAAGCCAGTGGTGGCACTGCTCTATGGTTATTCCATCTACTTGCTGGAGACCCAGTGTCAATTCTTTGTTTTGCGTGAAGACATTCAACAAAACATTTCATGCATATCTCTAAAATAACTACTATAACGTCTAGGGAAGTAGTATGAGTCCTATTTTGTTCACTTTGTGTAGCGTAGTTCACTCTCTTGAGAGCAAATATCTTAGTTCTTGTTTCCCTGATTACCATGTCAAGAGCTGGATTTGTGGTTCTTCATCTTAAGAGGGGTACCCATAACCTTTGGCTAGGGAATTGCTCCCAAGTTCAGTCTTTTTTTGGTGCACTGAATATTTGATTAGTTATTGCAAAGTGGAACAGCTTTCAGGCTGAAATGGGAGGGGGAAAATATTTTCCTCCCTCATGAATATCTTATGTGGGATATTCTCCTGGAAGGTAAGAATTCAGATCTTCTCAGGCAGAGAAGAGAGTGAACCCAGGTGTCTTACACTAAAGCTCAGGGCATAGGCTTGGAATTAAATTAACTAGAAAGCTGTCTAGTTCTAAATGGGTCAGCCTGTGTGTGAGTAAAAATAGTCCTGGTAAGTAAAGTCACCTTGCTTTTGTTGTAACAGGCAGTCACCCTGTGAATCTTAACTAGGGATAGGGGTCTGCCTCTGCCAGGATTCACATTTGAAGCACAGTCTTCCACCATCACAATTTCTAATTGTTCCCTTAAATGTGTGCACTGAAATTTTGTAAATCCTACTGTAATCCTACTCTTAGAGATTTAATTTTTCTCCTGCAATGTGTAAGAAACCTCCAAGCCAAAGAAAAGATGTTAGACTTGACCAGCTAGCTACACACCAGAAAGCAGCTGTTTCGTCTAAGTTTTAGGCATGTGTGGACCCTTACTGGAGCAAACACTTAAAGATATCATGGCTCCCAGGTAGAACAGACGGAGCAACTTAGATGCTTTCTCAGTAGTATCCATCCTATCATGATAGACATTTTTAAAAGGGAAGCTTAGGGAGTGAGTGAATTCATGTAATGTATGCTTGACTGAACATAAGCACTGTGAGAAGCCAAAGATTATATTTGGTATGAGGTTTAGCTTCAAAACTAACTGCTTGTGTGTGTGTGTGTGTGTGTGTGTGAATTATCTGTATTTTTATTCAAAACAGCTTAGCAGCTAAACTAAAAAAAAAAAAAAAAAAAAAAAAATCTATATTTCTGTAAATTGATGCTGAATGCTCTATGTTAACTGAGGATTCCCTGACTCTCACTGAAAGTACTTTTCCTTGTGAATACCCTGTGAAATTTGCAGGTTTTGTTGTTTTCCAAACTCAAATTAAGCCATGATACAAAGCTTTTGTTGTCAAAGTCATCTGCATTTTAAAATGCATCTATACTATATTTCTACAAAGACATAGTAGAAAGTATGTGGGGGAGAAAGGAAAATGGAGGGGATGAGGTTGATTTCACTTTGGCATCTTCATGTCTTATATTTACTTGATAAAACCTGCCAAATTTGATTTTTGGAATGTGCACATATAGCATATGTCAAAATAGCTAGTAAATTTTCAGAAAGGAAAATCCAGGTAATAATTCATTGGAAAAAGCTCATTTTTAACTGATAGATTAGTTGAGGTTTCGTGGCTCACTGTACATTGTAAGAGCAACATAGAAGATGACATTACTAATCATGGGGAAAAGTTCAGCTTAAGAGAAAAATATGTTTGTTGAGGAATGCTGACTTCATAATATATGTTCTATACAAAAGGTCAGAAATGCCTGAAGACATGTACTGATGCTACACTCCCAGGATAAACACCACAAAAGCAACAATTTAGAATCAGAAAAATTGGAATAGAGCTTGGGAAGTCATCTACTCTACTCTCCCGCCAAAAAGTAGGATCAGTCATACCTGTGTCTGTGTGGACAGGTGTTTGTCTAATCTGTTCTTTAAAACTGCTCATGATTGATAGGAATTCCACAGTCTCCTTTCTGTAATTCACCTCAGACCCTAGCTATTTGAACTGTGGAAAAGATTTTGTCTATCTTAATATCCAACATGCTGTAGGTAGCTATTAACACCAGTTTTATACATCTAAGATATTAAATCTTAAAAAGAAAAAAAAAAAAAATTAAATAGATTTCATTATTCTCTTCCTTCTGTTAGGAAGAAAGGTTCAAATAGATAAACTGAAAGAATTGAGGTCAACACTGCAAGTCCATGAAGAAAAACCTGGTTGAGTGATCCCTTTCAAGCTTGTTTCAAGGTAGTTTAAGGAAAAAGTCTTTTTCAAACTCCCCTCACTTTGTCAGTCGTATAAAATTCTACAGCAGAAAGATAAGCTATCTTTCTACACTCTTCATGTAATCAATCTGTGTTGTTAATAGCTCACCAGTGAGACGATATGTGTGCGTCACCAACCCTTTTGATGGACAGCTTTTTATCAGTAAGTTGCAGAAGCTATATAGTAACAGATTCCAAACTTTCTCTGTTATAGAATAAAAATGTATTTATACAGACACAGTCAGAGCTGTGCACCAAAATATTCAGAGCTATATACATCTCCTTAGAACAAACCCCACTTTAACAGATACATTTGCCAAATTTTCATTGTTATTTTTATTCCTATTGATCCAAATTACTTATTTTTTTATCTCCTGGTGAGCTCTCCCTCTCTCCTTCTCTCTCTCTTCATCAGTATCTCCTCAGTGTCCCCAGAAAACTGAACAAAAACTTTAAGGGTCATTGATGCAGCAGAACGTGTCTTCTCAGCAGTGTAATGAATCAATGGATTTACTAAATCTCGCACCTGGCTTAGAGAAACAGGAAAGAATCTGGACATAATGAGAAAAGAAAAAAATCCTTCTGTTTCTCATTCAATTTTACAAAAACCAATTCTGAACAAATCTACAGCTGATAGCATTGCCTATAGCTGGGAGTAGTGCTAGGAGAGCCCCTTGCTTTGGCAGTGAAAGTTATTTTTCAGCTGGATACAAAACCACTGCTTTATCAAGCCGAAGCTTCCAATTACAGCAAAATTTTCCATTATCAGTACTGGTCAGAAATCTTATCCAGGACAGGTTAAGTTATGAAGATCCTAATTCTGTCAGCTGTCTGGTGGATGAAGTGGTAGCTTCATCCCTAACAGTCTCTATCTATCTACAGAAAATGTTAAAGTATGCTTTTGGAAAATTTACAAATTTTGCTGGCAAGTGAGAAACGGTGGGGGAAATAAAGCTAGTGGTCTTTTTATTGATTCTGTGTCTTTTTTATCTGAAAGACAGTTGGGAAGAGAAAAAAGTTGGACAGAACCTGATCCTTGCTGTGAGCCTGCAGAAGGGAGAAACAAACGTCTAGCAGGTAAGAAATCTGTTCAGATTTGCTGGAGCTTATGAACAAAGCTGATGAGCAGATGTAGGGACTAACAGGTCTTTTCTGAACTGACTGTAACCTTTAAAAAATAGTTCAGTTTGGTTTTGAGTAAATCATAGTTCTGGTTCATCCGTAATTTTTATTTTTAGCTTAGTTACCCATGCTTTTGCTGATTTTCAAGTAGCTTGCAGGATAGATATCATCCTCCTACCTGTTGTGCCTATGCCTGAGGCTTTTTCACATCTCCCCTACTTCCAGATGCTTCAAATGGTGCATCAAAGTGTGACAGTAAGGAGGGCGGTGGGGATAGCGCTTCAGAGGTCCTGGTGCTGTTACGGCCGCAGCAGCTGACTGGGAGCAGCAGCAGCTTAGTGAGTGGAAGAGGGAAACAGAGCAGCAAAGTGAAATTACCCAATGCTGAAGTGCTGGAGCCTGCATTAGTGTCACTCTGGTGCTCCTAGCAGCCTGGAGCTGAGCAGCAGAGGTCAGAGGGGACCCGGCGAGTGTCCCTGCATGCCCAGTGCCCCAGCCAGCACTGATCTGCACTGCACACCTCCACCTCCAAACAGATGCTGCTCTTGCTCCACACTTCATATCCAAATACCACCCTACACACACTGAGATATCTGAAGAAAGTGCTGATAAGAAATGGACAACACATTCATATTAATTTATTTTTTGCATGATTACACCAGGAAGGCTAAAAAATTTTTGGAATACAGACTACCTTTGGTTGTAGGTATTACATAGTAATTAGTTGCTTAATAATACTTAGAGGATGTTGCAGTTAATATAATGTTATTTACTAAAAGTGCAATAAAATTTAGTCAGAAATAATTTAGTGAACAGTTTGGTAAACTTCCTCATTTTGCTGTGGAGCTAATTATTTATCTGACAATTTAAGTAAACTTTTCATCATACCTACTTACACATTACTTATCTTGAAGATGATAGACATGTCATTATACCACAATAAACATCAGATAAACGGTGTAAGAAATTTCAGATTATCAGAGTGTACATATGACCTCTAAGCGTTCTGTTGCAGTAAAGATGTCTTAAAAAATCTTAGCATAGATTGTGTTCTTATAACAAGGATTAAAATCTATTTCCAAAAAAACAAACTTGCAATGCAAGTATACAAGTTCCCTGTAGTACTGACTTTTAAGGACTGAGTGTTGATTTGCCATAGGTCTTCCCTTAATGAAAGTTTGAAGAGGTGGGGAGGTATTCTCATTGCTAGTTATCGGATGTGTACTGGAAGAGATCCCTTTGTGTGCTATAAGGTTTTCTGTAAGATTTTTTAGGTGCTTCAAGTATTTAAATGGAACTAAGTACTAAGTAAACTAAGAGTTATAAAAGGGGGGAAATAAAGGAAGTAGAACAGAGATATTGAAACTGAGCTATGCTGTAAGATGAGAAGCAGCAGTAATTATTACTAAATTATTTCCTCTAGTCAGAAAACAGCTGACTCTTTAATGAATGGCAGCAGCTCATTTCCAACAAGGCTAAAGAAAGAATGATGAAATACTTTTATTTTTGCCACAGTGACTATACATGCCTAAGGAAAATAGGAAGTATATCATGCAGTGGGTAACTGAGTACTGTACTTGAGTATATCTTTATTTCCTCTGATTTCCCTTCTTCTTAACACAAAATAACGGTCTTACCTTTAATGTAGAGAATTATACAACTGAAGGTTTCTAGCTTGCTGTAGAATTCAGCCTCTTTAGTGGCAATATCATGACAAATAAATCTCTGGGTTTTACTAAAGTTATATTATTGGGTTTTATGTACTCCGCTATGTGCTATATCAGAAGCATCCCATGTTGAATGTTATTCTTAATAACCATTTCCAAAAGCCGTTTTGTGTATGTCATGTTTAATAATAAAAGTTTTGATTGAGTTTGCTGCAGTTTATTTTCAGAATGACTTTCAAATGCACTGCCTGTCTGCCTGATAAAGTGAAAATGTAAGCAATACTAGTGACAAGCATATTTTGCTTTTTTGCAGATTTCAAACACTTTCTAAGGTCATGTGGGTATTGCTGGCCAAGCATCAGTAGTTTATTCGTTGCTTGATTACAAGTGGAATTGTAAATGGAATGAAATAAGATGGATATGGAGGATTACCAACTGCTGTTGGCATACAATTGCATGCTTAAAGATGTCTTCATTCATTAACAGACTATTTTAGCCTGCCAAGGTTGGAAATGAAATGCAAGTCACAGCTTGTACATTTATCACTGTAAGGAAAGCATCCTGCCAGTACTGGTTAGGCAAAGTGTACTTGTAGCCATTAGTAGTCCAGTCTGATTATCGGGCTCAATCTGTTTCTAATGGCAACCTTTGCAGTGACAGCATTGTTTCCATCTGCTCACATGAGAGATTTTAAATCTTAGTGTCTGAAGTTCTGAAATAACCTTACAGAAACAATTATTTACTTTCTTAGGGATTGTTCCAGCTGGTGTATGGCAACCTGGTGTACCTGCAACAAGCAAGCTGGCCCCTACCTTCTGCTTAGCAAGCCAAGTAATAGTTAGCCTGTACTGCCTCCGATTATATCAGGTACTGTGACTTGATATCTTAGGTTTGTTCTCTTAAACTACCTGTAATTCTCCTATCCGGCGCTTCAGTCAATAAATGCATTGCTTCTCCTTCTGAGAGAGAGCTGGTAAGTGCTTGTTAACAAATCTAAAGTGAAAAGTGCTTGAGGGAGTTAATTCATATGTCAGGAGGAAAGTGAGCTGGGGGTAGGGGAAGGGATAGAGGGAGG
>NW_020799099.1:35936146-35944178 GCF_003259725.1 Athene cunicularia
GGAGGGAGGGAGGGAGGGAGGGAGGGCAGCAGCGAAAAGAAGGAAATGCAGGGGATGGTGGTGGGAGCTCACTGGTTGGTCTGGGAAAAAAATATTGGAGAATATACATGAAAAAGGGCAGTTGCATATAGCCTGATGTTTTCACCGAATTTTACTTTTGCTGCTACAGTATGTCTTGTACAACAAACTTTGATCACATGTCATGGCATACATTATTTCAGCTTTGCTGAATCAAAGTGTTTATAAGCATGTAAATATTTCTGTGTCAGTGCATAATTGTTTTAAGCCCAAAAAGTTGCATTAGAAACTGGGTGTATCTGTGTATTTTCTTGCATTTTAAATGTGCCTGATGTAGTAGAACTTTTGACTTCTGAGGGACCTTTTTGTAGTTACCTTGAAGGTCAGGAATAATAGGTAAGCAATTAGTCAAACTATTATTTAAAGTAAAGGTATAATGCAAAAAAAAAAAAAAAAAAAAAAAAATTACCAAAAAAAAAAATATGCTTAGCTTTTGAACTGATTTATTTTTAAAAAGCTCTGGTTTTCTCCTTTATCTTGAATAGGCCATGGTAAATTTACAATTTACATCCTCATCAAAGTTTTATTACACTAGAGAAGAAACATCTATGCCAGTTTAAGAAGTTACTGACTCCTTGGCTGCCAGTACCTCTACTGTCATTTATTGCTCTTCCAACACATTCATATCTCATATGTTGCCAATTTCTTTCTTAAGAGAAAACTTGGCAGTAACAGCATGTGTCCCTCTCAACTGGCCTGGCTGACTTGGTGATCAAACAGGCAAGCTGGGATGTGGTAAACTGGGATGTGGCTTTGTGGTAAACTCCAGGAGAAGCAAGATATCAGGCTAGTCCTAAACTGGCATTTCTGCCTGGAGCATTCAATAGCAACTCGGGCAGAGGGACCCTTAGTCAATACCTTTGTCCCAGGCGGAAGGCCAGCTTAGCAACCCTTTTCTGTTGGAAAATAAGGAAACATATTGCTCTCCCAGTGAATATGTGAGGATGGTAGCTAGTGTCTGAGTGTCTCCATGAATGGATGGTGACCATTTAAATACGGGTTAGTATGAAAAAAGAATAGTAAGTGACGGTGCCTTTGTGCAAGTGGAAATGAATGTTTAAATTAAAAAGTTAAGAAGCAAAACTTAATATAGGACAAACAGTGCTTTCCACAAGGCCACGGGAGAAACGTACCTTATTGAAAGAAAACAAAAAACAAAAAACAAAACAAAACAAAAAACAAAAAAAAAAAAAAAAAAACAAAAAAAAAAAAAAAAAAAAAAAAAAAAAAAAAAGGAGATAGAGGGGAAGGAAAGGCAAGGCTCTGAGGATGCCAAGATGCAAAGTCAGGACACTGAAAATGGAACAAAAGAAATCAGGAAAAACTATTTGGTGGAAAAAAATGTTGTCATAGCTCTGACTATAACAAGAGGGTATGTGTTAAATAAAATAATTCTATATAAATTAAGAGGATTGGATACACACATTATATGTTGCTGAACATCTCTGAGTAATATCTGACAAAATGTGCTTTTTGTGAAAAAAACACCCAAAAGCCAAACAACAGTCGAATGGCAAGGACCCATATCAAACAGTCTGAACCTCAATCTGTCTTAAAGTCTGAACTTATATCTTTATCCAAAGTTCATAAATAACTAATAAACTGCAGCAGAGGCCCAAAGCCTTTGACACAGAGGATTAAAATATCTGAGAACTGGTTTCATTAAAAGAAAAACCAATGGTTCAAAGCCTGAATATCTGATTCATCCAAATTGCTCCAAGATGTGTCAGTTCCTACTGCGCACATTGCATTTATGTGATTGCAATTTAGCACAAGTCCCTTCTCCAAAACCAAAATTCTGCTTCCTTGAGTGGAATTGAGAGAAAAATGGACAGAAGAAAGTGATTGCATCTTCCAGGGTTTAGAGAACAGTAGGATAAATTCACATAAAACAAGGACTCATTCTCTGGAGGTGAGGCTAAGATATTAAATTATTAATATCTTTCAAGATATTAAAGGCCAGTGGGATGTTTTGAACAAATAAATATAATTTAATTCTTAATGAATTATCAAAAAAAAAACCCTCCCAAATGACTAGAAGCAAAAATTGAGTTACTACAATTTAATTTTAGCTTAATTCCGTTGCAAGCAATCTTAATATCGGAAAAATGAATTGAAACCGTGTTAACTGTCTGGTTAGTGAGCAGGGTAATAATTAAGCTGCAATAAACAGGAAACTGGGTCAAAGAGCTCAGATATATTACAATAGGCCAAGCTTTAGAATATCCAAAGTTAACATTATGTGGGAAATAACGAAATGGTTACTATTTCATTTCTATGGAGACCTACTAAGACTGAGACAGTAGCAACATTTGGAGAAGTTAGAAGAGAAAAAGGAAAATTTTGAATACTGAGTTGTGTATAGAGTAATTGATTAGACAAAATGCATTTCTCAAGGTAAAACAAATGCTGAAATAAAGACACTTTACAGAGTCTTCCTTGTTCAGTCCCAAAGTCAGTTCCGCACACTGTAGTTTTAATGAAAGCACATTGGAGAGAAAAAACATAGAGGTGAGTTTCTGATTTGGTTGTAGTTAGTCACAGTTTAAAACAAAGCCATGAAATCATCAAAGGTTGGAAGAAAAAAGGCACAGGCACAATGAGAAACTTTAACATTAAGGGAAAGAAGTGGAGGGGCGGGAGGTGACTGCTTTTCAAGGCTGAGGATCAGTATGTTCCTAGGAAGGTGACTCCCAGCCTAGGGCAAGCATGTTAAAAAATCTGGGTATCTCGTTTTCCCCAACCCATTGCAGTGTGCTTATCAATACATAATTGCATATGCACCCATTTTACCCGCAATCATGCTTTCAAAGTGTCTGCCTTCAGTAAAATCGATCATCCAAAGCAAAGCAATCCAAACACTTATGGCCAAAATGTGTGTCATGAGGATGAATTAATCTCACCTAAGCTTAGCTGCCTGCACTGCAGACATTACAGCTGAGCTTGTCATCTTCAAATTAATTTAAAGTCAACGAAGACTTTTTTAGGGTGCAGATCTTCTGACAGATTTTAAATATCTATTTTAAGGTGTGCTTAATCTTACCTTAAATATGCTTTTTTTTTGTCATTTCATGTGCTCATAAGGCAAGTTTAACAGACTAGTCTAAATGCAGTAACATATGTGGCAATTCTCTCTGGTCAAAGAAATATTATTCTCTGTGCCTATATTATGTGCTGATATGAAAAATTTTAAAGATCAAATTTTCTTCAGAAATTTTTTGGGGTATATGTAATACTACTACTAAAGATGCTGTCATAAAGATAGGAGACTGTTATCAAGGCACTTGTACTAAGAGTTCATTCTCTCAGCAATACTCTGCATCACGCTCATATCTCAAAGTAGATACAAACATTTATGACTGGGTTAAACAATACTCAGAATTCAGTCATTAGAAAAATTATTTCATACGCATATGACGCTTTTTTGTTTTACTTTCCCTCCTCCTACAACAACAGTTGGTTAGCATTTTCCTCCTTATCAAAATAACCCAGAGGGGGGAAAAAAAAAAGTGTTCTGAATTAACATAATAGCAGCTTTGGCACATTTACTGATAGATGCAGAAATCAAACAATTAAACAACTAATAAGGACGAAAAACCTAAACCCATGCTCACATCTCTTTGGTATATTTCTACCAACATCACAAATATGCTTAAAAATGAATGCAAAGAATGTTAAAGTAGAAACATAAACTCCACTATATTCAAATTAATTTGAAAATATGAAATAATTGTTGTTGAAAATTATGCTATTAAAAAGATGCAATTAAGATTTGTGACTCGCTTCAGTTTTGATTTTATCCTATCCCTTCTGCTGTAGAAAATTATGAACTGCATATCAAGTGCCTGGTGGGGTTAGCCAGGCAATGATGAACACCCATTTTCAAGACATTTCTTTTGGATTAAGACAGTACTGACTCTGTGAAAAAAGAGATTAAGATACCTCACTGAATTTCTTACGTATTGCAACACTATTGCAGTTGACCTGTTTTTCTTCAGTGCAGAATGTTTTGATGTTTGTGATCTGTTTTACAATGTTTTGAGAAGGAAATATTGATTATTTTTCAGGAACACAATGTTGTGGGATTTTACATTTATGATACATATTGAGTAAAATATTTGTTTTGAAAACAGCAGCTGCATGTTTCTAGCTTTCCCATTTTACTGTGTTTTCTAATGTTAGCTATAGTAGAAAATCTAAAACTGTTGAACCTCTGCATCAGACATCTACACAAACTGTTCAGCAGTGTGAGGAGAGAAATATGCAGCTATATCTATTCCTATCATATTTGCAGTTATGGTATTTCTGTTGCTTTTATGGCACCTTTTTTCATGATCAGCTGAGCTCAAGATAAACTAAGGAAGAATCTTAAAAATGTTTGTTGGAAGGAGCCCCAACCTGATACTTGGACCAGAACTTACGCCAGCAGTAGCTCGTCAGCCTATTGTATGCAAATAGCCATTAGCCACATATCCTCAAAAACTTACTTTCATTCCAGAAAGCCTTATCTGTATCAGGGATGGAAGATGCAAATTAAATGTATCAAGGACAACCAAGGACAGATAATACAAGAATGTGACTTGTAACTGGTGCCACTTACTATTGATATTGCTGCTTTTTTGCCAGTCCTAAACAACTGGATACAGACCTGAACCAGAAGTAAAGGAAGGCAGTGTACTGTAAGTTATTTAGCAATCCCTTAGTATTACCAGCAGGACTCTCAGCAATCTCAGAAGATCTTTCAAAACAGGTATGTTCTCAGCCAATGCTTTTGGGAAAACAAAATTAGCAAGTAATATAATTTTTTTTCCATCATGAGTGTTGACTTTGTTTTGAACATGTAGTAGATTTTTTTTTACCCCACAAATAAAAGTTTCAGATTCTGCAGTACATTTTGTGTATATACACACGAAGCTATATTTATATTAGAATATAATGGATCATAGTTAAGTTAATTTTTCTCAGGAATGTGAAAGTAGTAATGTGGAAAACCAAGAGCCATTTAAACCCAAGTTTTATATATAGAGAGAATATATATAAAAAAGACCCAGAAACAAGCAAACATATATTCATACATATTTTTTTATTAATTTCCCTAATATAATTTAATATTATTATAGATAATATAAGCAAATCCAAATCAAATTATATTTGATCTTAAATATTAGTTTATAGCTTTGTGTTCAAAAGATTGCATCTATGATTTCCATTTTCTGATACACTATTAAGACTCAGTTCTAAATGGGTCGCTTTTCTCCAAGAAACCATATGAGCTCAAATTTCAACGGTTATCCAGAGACACTAACTTTACAATTAATAATGTATGGAATTAATCTTTGGACAAAAAGAAGAAATAGTAGATTCTGAATCTGACCTTTTCTCTCTAAAAATTAAGTAGAAATGCAATCTGGTTTTCTTCACACCATAGAAGAGGCAGTTAGCCTCATACTGATCTTATTTATGTTCACATTATGCCAGTGTCAATGAAGACACTCTTCTGTTACTGTGGAACCAGTGAGTAGAAAATTAGGCCAATTTCTGTGCACAGATAGCAATGAAGAAACCATTTGGGAATACCACATCTAAATTTAATAACTCTATGCCACATATGGTTCTGCAATTCAGACTGATCTCGTATAAGTTGTATGTCTAAATTACATCAGGATCTGACCTACTAAGTCTAGATTTGAAAAAAAAAAACAAAAAAAGTCACTTCACGCTTGTGACACAACAAGAGTTTGAGCCAGTTTCGTGATTGTATTTCCAGAACACCTCCCCCCTCCCCAAGTGCTGTTGGAACATAATTCTTCTGTATGGGGCTTGTATATATATAGATCTATTCTATATCTGTGTGGAGAAGGGGAAGAAAGGAACCAAACCCAAGAACAGTATAAAAGGAACTAGAATTTTACTACCTAATGCAGCCTTAGGATCTTGAATAAAAATGCTGACAGGTGTGAGAAACTATGACACAATAGTAGTCAGATGCTAGAGGAACTTTTTGTATTTAATCATTTGTAAGGGTCATGTCACCTTGGAGTTAACCTCTGCATTAGATGATCTAAGCCAGACAATTTATTTAGATTCCATTATAGTCAACAGAGGAAGATACGCACTTGGAGAAGGCAGTTTCATCTCTCCCACATTGAAGCACAGAAAAATGTGGTCACAGCAGCAGTGAAGTAGAGGAGAAGGATACAATCCTAACAGGAAAGTGAGACGACCAGCCACAGGAAGAATGAACAGAAAATGATTGCATTATGATAATGGTCTTGTATTGATTTTACAGCATCCTGCTAAGGAATCATAGCAAGATTTTGAGGAGAAGGTTGTCATATGTGGTTCCCCTTCCAACATCAATTTTATCGTTAGTTTTGAAAGGTAACTTCACATGAAGTAGTAAACATCATCTGTACAATTCTAAGCATAAAGGAAATAGAAAACGTGCTGCAAAATTAATGTAGATGTAATGAAATCACTGAAGAAACTCTTTCCTGTGGCATATCAGGACAACTTCAGAGGTGCCAGTTGGCTTATATAGGCAAGGCTAGGCAGAATTTAGTTTGACTGCTTCATTTTTTCAGTATCAATGTATAAAGAGCACTGTTTGTTGTGGGGATTAGTTGTTGTCTCATTTCACCTCGTGTTCTGAATAATAAATGTTTATGCATGGTGCCTTTGACATAATTTGTCATATAAATTCTATATAATTTAGTTATTAAGATAAGATAATGTGTGACAATATTTATGTAACAGTATCCTCCCAATCACTCAACTACTTCTAAATGCTAAGGGCCAATTAGATGAGCCTCTGAGATCTGGTAATCATTTGTTGACAGATATTAAATGATTCATCTAAACATATTCAACTGTTTTCTCCAATGAAATAAATATTATTTTCCTTTTCTTTTTTTTTTTCTTTTTTAAAGTGAATGTAGTGGTTAATTAAAGATCAGTAAGTATACAGCACCCAACATCTGAATAGCACTACACTTCAAAACTATGAGCACTTAATTTACAGTGCACTTTTAAAATTAATTGCAAGCCCTACCAACATAGCATCATTTTCCATTAGGAGAAGATTTTGTTATACAGCTGCTTTGTGCTGCAGCCACCTCTGCACCCTGGCCTACCAAGAAGCACATTCATCAGAGGAAAGACCTTGCAAGTCACTTACTATGGCAAATATCTTTTATTGACAACACGTAGTGCTACATAGTGTAGCATCTCCATTAAAAGCTCCTTAAAAGTTTGCTCCTTTCCCTGTGGCCAGCAGCACAGCATTCCTAAATCATGAAGCTGTTCAGTTGTAGCTGAAGAAGAGTGGTGGCCTGTGTCACCCCTTCCAGTTTCATTACCACTCATAACTAACATGACTAATGGAAACTCTTGGGCTCTTCTGACAAAATGTGAAGAAGAAAAAGAAGAGACAAAGACAAAAAAGTTCATCTCTGCAGTGCCTAGTGTATGGTCCCTCTGCCTCTGAATACCGTACACTGCTCCTCAGCACCACTCATGATTCATCAATCGTGAATTTCACTATCTGTTACCTATTGACTTTCTAGTCTGACAAATTTGACTGAAGCTGGTGAGTTCTTATTTCATCTATATAAAAGGATAAAAAGAGTCATTATAACAAAGCCTCAACCGATTACAAGTTTATGAATTGCATCCCTCATAATCCAAGGCAGAGACTGGACCATGAAGTATCATACCCATTAGGTTTGAGACTTGGTTGGAAATAAATACGCAGAAAGTGTGCATAAATCTGCTACAGTAGTTTACTATAAGCTCATGGGCTAATTACGTTATCATAGCTTTACAAAAGCTTATATTATATATAATGCAGCACAGTAATTTATAACTTTGCTGCTAAACCAATGAAGAAGCATCTTGTCAGTCTATCTGGATATCCCAGAGAGCCTACAACTTTTTTTTTTTTTTTTTTTTTTTT
>NW_020799099.1:35944228-35946494 GCF_003259725.1 Athene cunicularia
TTTTTTTTTTTTTTTTTTTTTTTTTTTACTTTCTGATAGAGAACAGAAAGCAGGATCATGAAATTTCCAACAAAATAAACCAATTCATCTAGTGCCAGATGCTGATGAGCTGAGTCTGGGGCTGCCGTTAACTTCAGTTAACAGAAGACATAGTCTGACTGTGAGCCAGCCACAGAACCCACCCGATGTCTTCCCAGACCTCCCAGCAGCTTCTCAACTCTGCTGTTGACACATGCTGTCTTTCCCCTGGCAATCATGAGGTAACTCCTCAATTTGGAGTGAGAAAACTACGAGCCACTGAACTGCTGCAACTCCTTGGATATGTCGTTTGGCAAAGTGCATGTAAGAAGTAGTGCCTGCTTGTGAATTGTGCCTAGAAAGCATAATGTGGCACTTGATAAGCCAGGGCAAAGAACCTTCCTTTTCAAAATGATGTATTTTTGAGAGTCTTGTCTCCTTTTCATACGATCAGAAGGAGATAAGAAGTTTATTACCAAGGCATTATGGCAACGTAAGAGAGAATTACACGGTGGTTGCTTCCACTTTTGCGTGTGGGGTTTTCTTTTTCAAACTACTACTACTTCAAGAGTCAAGCAACAATACAGCACAGGTTAAAAGATCCAAGATATTATATATCAGGTAGAAATGTTTGTATTTTTTATTATCTAGATATTTTTCAATCAATAGATTCATATATGTATGAATGACATATATATATACACTTATGTGAGACATCCTAGTTTAAATCACGTTTTCTATTTGCTATATTGTATTCTTCTCCTCCCAGAAGTGACTTAGTAAACAAAAGGCAATATACAACATTCTTGTCTTGTGTGATATTTCTATGTTTAGTTTTAATATTATATATTCAATATTCAAACATCTATGTTTATTATATTCAGGTATTTTTCATTTCTTACTATACATACCAGCATCTGTCCTTCACTGTCATCATCTCGCTTACTGCTTTACATTGATGCAAAGCTAACTACAGGGAAACTTTTCCTAGTTTAAATAAAAAAGGAAAGGAAAAAGAGCAGACCCTTTCTTGCAAACATAAACACATCATATTTTGCTTTCAATTTGCACTGATACCCACAGATGAACCTGTAGGTGAATTTAAGCCATCACCAGCTTTTTGCACATGTTTTTACTGGTGCATTTAACTTTCTCTGTTTAGTCACAGCTATTTGAGATGCCTCCCACATTCATCATAGAAGGCATACTGTTAACTAACTTCTTGTTTAAATGAAGGGCTATGCTGACAATTAAATGTAGGATCGTGCATGCTTCAGTGCCATACCTTATTATAATCAACGTGAGTAGAAGCAGAGTGCTGAAATTACGGGTTTTAGTCTGCATCTGCATGGCATTATTATGCTTATCAAGGTGAAAATGTCGACGCTGAAGAATGTAATTGTGTACCTTAAGCTGCAGCGATAGTTAAACTGAGCTCCTGCCTCCACTATTAATGCATCAGAGTGCTACTCTTAAGAGGCACTATAACTCTTTATGTAGGCAGAGCTTTCAATTCATGAATTTATTTCCTTTTTTTTTTTTTTTTTTTTAAGATATAGAATTTCTGATGCATTTTTTTCCTTTTTAACAAAGTCAGGGACCAGAAAAAATACTGTACATTTGTATATAGCTCGACTGCCCTCCAGGAGGTCAAGTGTGAAATGAGTTGAGAGACACATTGACAGTCCAGACGTGAGCTGAAACAACTCAAGTTAGTTATCAGTAATTTGGATCTGTGGCTGTAGTCTGGGTTCTTATTATATAAAATCAAATCAAATAATAAAATATTTCAGTGAATTATCTATGTTTAGTAGATTATCATTTTCATCTGAACATTGTCTCATACAAATTAGGCATGTCTTATTTGTTGATTTTAATGTTTAGCCATCTTGAATACTTTGTTTTGTTATTCATTTATACTGCAAAAGAAATGCAGTTTTCTTAATGCAATAGATTACTTTGTTGGGTTTCATGCATGCATTGCTTGGCAGTCAGTCACTTTAAGTTACCTGTACGCATGGGTATACCACTACTTTTTACACAAAGATGGACGGGAGGGACTGTTTTCCCCTCCAGAGACACAGTGATTCTTGAGCTACTACACTGTGCTGAACCTATAGCACTGATTCAACACATATGCCAAAATCCATCCACATGTCTGCACATTAGTTAGTATTTCTCAAATGATAAAACTGCAATTTCTGTAAATCCTCCTAATCCTCCTTTTCCTTCCCCCCCCCCCCCCCCC
>NW_020799099.1:35946544-35948723 GCF_003259725.1 Athene cunicularia
TTTTTTTTTTTTTTTTTTTTTTTTACTTTCTGATAGAGAACAGAAAGCAGGATCATGAAATTTCCAACAAAATAAACCAATTCATCTAGTGCCAGATGCTGATGAGCTGAGTCTGGGGCTGCCGTTAACTTCAGTTAACAGAAGACATAGTCTGACTGTGAGCCAGCCACAGAACCCACCCGATGTCTTCCCAGACCTCCCAGCAGCTTCTCAACTCTGCTGTTGACACATGCTGTCTTTCCCCTGGCAATCATGAGGTAACTCCTCAATTTGGAGTGAGAAAACTACGAGCCACTGAACTGCTGCAACTCCTTGGATATGTCGTTTGGCAAAGTGCATGTAAGAAGTAGTGCCTGCTTGTGAATTGTGCCTAGAAAGCATAATGTGGCACTTGATAAGCCAGGGCAAAGAACCTTCCTTTTCAAAATGATGTATTTTTGAGAGTCTTGTCTCCTTTTCATACGATCAGAAGGAGATAAGAAGTTTATTACCAAGGCATTATGGCAACGTAAGAGAGAATTACACGGTGGTTGCTTCCACTTTTGCGTGTGGGGTTTTCTTTTTCAAACTACTACTACTTCAAGAGTCAAGCAACAATACAGCACAGGTTAAAAGATCCAAGATATTATATATCAGGTAGAAATGTTTGTATTTTTTATTATCTAGATATTTTTCAATCAATAGATTCATATATGTATGAATGACATATATATATACACTTATGTGAGACATCCTAGTTTAAATCACGTTTTCTATTTGCTATATTGTATTCTTCTCCTCCCAGAAGTGACTTAGTAAACAAAAGGCAATATACAACATTCTTGTCTTGTGTGATATTTCTATGTTTAGTTTTAATATTATATATTCAATATTCAAACATCTATGTTTATTATATTCAGGTATTTTTCATTTCTTACTATACATACCAGCATCTGTCCTTCACTGTCATCATCTCGCTTACTGCTTTACATTGATGCAAAGCTAACTACAGGGAAACTTTTCCTAGTTTAAATAAAAAAGGAAAGGAAAAAGAGCAGACCCTTTCTTGCAAACATAAACACATCATATTTTGCTTTCAATTTGCACTGATACCCACAGATGAACCTGTAGGTGAATTTAAGCCATCACCAGCTTTTTGCACATGTTTTTACTGGTGCATTTAACTTTCTCTGTTTAGTCACAGCTATTTGAGATGCCTCCCACATTCATCATAGAAGGCATACTGTTAACTAACTTCTTGTTTAAATGAAGGGCTATGCTGACAATTAAATGTAGGATCGTGCATGCTTCAGTGCCATACCTTATTATAATCAACGTGAGTAGAAGCAGAGTGCTGAAATTACGGGTTTTAGTCTGCATCTGCATGGCATTATTATGCTTATCAAGGTGAAAATGTCGACGCTGAAGAATGTAATTGTGTACCTTAAGCTGCAGCGATAGTTAAACTGAGCTCCTGCCTCCACTATTAATGCATCAGAGTGCTACTCTTAAGAGGCACTATAACTCTTTATGTAGGCAGAGCTTTCAATTCATGAATTTATTTCCTTTTTTTTTTTTTTTTTTTTTAAGACTTTCAGAGATAAGGTTTTTCTGTTCGGGTATTAATTCAATATAGAATTTCTGATGCATTTTTTTCCTTTTTAACAAAGTCAGGGACCAGAAAAAATACTGTACATTTGTATATAGCTCGACTGCCCTCCAGGAGGTCAAGTGTGAAATGAGTTGAGAGACACATTGACAGTCCAGACGTGAGCTGAAACAACTCAAGTTAGTTATCAGTAATTTGGATCTGTGGCTGTAGTCTGGGTTCTTATTATATAAAATCAAATCAAATAATAAAATATTTCAGTGAATTATCTATGTTTAGTAGATTATCATTTTCATCTGAACATTGTCTCATACAAATTAGGCATGTCTTATTTGTTGATTTTAATGTTTAGCCATCTTGAATACTTTGTTTTGTTATTCATTTATACTGCAAAAGAAATGCAGTTTTCTTAATGCAATAGATTACTTTGTTGGGTTTCATGCATGCATTGCTTGGCAGTCAGTCACTTTAAGTTACCTGTACGCATGGGTATACCACTACTTTTTACACAAAGATGGACGGGAGGGACTGTTTTCCCCTCCAGAGACACAGTGATTCTTGAGCTACTACACTGTGCTGAACCTATAGCAC
>NW_020799099.1:35948773-35970474 GCF_003259725.1 Athene cunicularia
AATTTCCCTATACAATAGATTTTGGCAAGAAAACAGAGAAGGTATGCTATGTCTATTTTTTTTTTCCCAATCTGTTTCAATTTCTTGAAAAAAAGACATTGCACAGGCTTCAGTATTACATGAAACATTAAACTGATTTACTTATTTCTAAAATACTATTTGGCTGCTCTCAATCTGATTTTTCCATGAAGAGAAATACAAAAGCCACTCAAGTTTCTAAGGATTACATTCATGATGAAAGTTTACTTTTCTACTCCTCTGTGTAAAAGGAATAAATTAGCTACAAAATATTTGTCTTGAAGAAGTTTCAGGATTTATGAATTATTTGGTTATTTCCTTACAGATAAAATTAATCTTAGCTACAAAGACAGAACATTTCACTTGATTTTGTTTAAACATTTGGTAACCTAATTGAAAGAGCAGACCACTTGTACTTTTGAGAAGCTTTAATGAACTAACTGTGGCAGTGAAGGAGGGCTACAGCTCACATTAAGCATAGGCTGAGCTCAGGAAAATTAACGCTTCTAGATTTACTCCTATATAATTTGTGGAAGTGAAGAAGTTACTTATACCAGTCAAAATAATTAAGAAAAATTCTTTTGCCTTTGAAGCCCTGAACCTTGGAATGTTTTACAGTTGCCAAGAGCCAGATTTCTGCTCATCCATATACGAATAGAGCATGGTGAAAGTATTAATGCACTGTCTGTTTCTATCTTACAGCTATCTTTGAATGTAGTTTTAGATCACAGTGATTAGTGAAGGACTCCTTGCCTCTGTATGAGAAAGCAGTTGGAGCCCGTCGATGGTTAAAGGCAACTCACTGAGTCTTTCATAGTGCACTACAGGAATCTGGATTTACACAAATTACAGGTGATGGCATATTCATTCTGCAGGGAGAAGACAACTTATAAGGCTAAGCAAGAGGGTCAGATTTCTATTAAGAGATATAGCATTAAAAGTCATATAAAATATATTCACTGCCATTTAGCAGAAAAGGTATATTATGGGACTGGGAGGCCTGGAAGAGTAATAGATCAGTCTGAGAATCATGATTTTCTTAATAATAAATATCAACATTGCAGACGTCGAGTTTGTTTCTAATCTTGCTCACATTGATATAAATCTAGAATGCTCTGTGAAAGCGATGAAGTAAAACTAATATGAATCAGTATTTTACAATGAGACAGCCACTTTTACATATTACTGTCAGAGCTCCTTATCTCCACTGTTTTTATTGGAGTTATATATATCAAGATGAGACTTTTAAATCATTCTAAAATCAAAGCTTCAGTTGCAATGACATGGAATTCCTTCCTATTACATACATTAAAATATATGTGAGAGGCCATTATCAGTTCTGCAGTTGTAAAGTAGACCCTGCGTTTCTGACTTTTTTCTCCCTTACTCCTCATGTAGAGTTCTCTATGCAGGCCAAGATTTGTGTACAGGCAAATCTTTTAACTCATCTCCAGGAGCAATAAGCCCTTTGAGACAGAACCACAGAGTAGTTCAGGTTGGAAGGAACCTCTAGAGACCACCCAGTCCACCCCTCTCCCCACTGGAGCATGGACACCATATCCAAATGGCTTTGAACATCTTCACCTCTCCACACACCCTCTCCCTGCTGGTGTAACCCAGAGTGAAGCAGCTCGATATCAGGTAGCTGGAGTGAAAGTTTGTGTTATACATGACTGCCAGTCAAGTGAGAAGGAGGACAGAGAGGGGAATAGGCTGTGACATGACATTTCTTTGAAGCTCCTATCAAGTGCAAATAAGACTTATACTAAACAGGTCCCTGCTAGGGAGCTGTCTATTTTTATTTGTAGTGTTTAGCTTGCAACAAAAAAACGTTTTGGTTCAATTCTTGCAGCCTTCAGAAAAGCATCGAGGTGACAATTTACTTCTGGTTCAAGAAAAATAATGGTTTGCATGATTAGCAATTCAGCTTCATGTTTCGTTTGATTACAGAAAGCCATGATTTTAAAATATTGCGCTTATCTATGCTAAAGGATCAGACCTCATAATACTGTATCCAAACCCAACATCTTCCTAGTGCGTGTAACCCCTCTCTGGCCTTCCTCTTTCTTTTTTGATAATAAACTGCTGACAAGCCATGTTTGATTGTCTTGTGAAGGCGATAAGTTCAAATACATACAGAGTATTAACAAAAAAGAAAGAATGTCCTTAGGGGAAAAAATGTTGCAGAACAAGAATTCAGTTGTACTGATGGAAAGAGATGTCAGTCACTGTGAAAAAACAGTTCAGAGGTCTCCTGCCACAGGGAGGGAGTTGGACCCCCAGCATCTATACGGGGGCTCTTTCAGGAGGACTTTGCTCACTCTTGTCAGTCACAAGCTAGGCTGAGGGAGGCACAAGAGAAAAGAGGGGTGCTACTTCCAGCCACTGGCATTACGGCTATTCTGCCTGTCTTTCTCACAAGCAGAGGGTAGAAAAATCTTTACCCAGCATGTTGCATTACCCAGAATCAAAGGCCTTTTTCTTCCACAACAGTGCTGTCTACCTGCTTCTTACTTGTTTATTATTTTTTCCTGTTTTGTTTTTGTTTTGTTTGTTTTTTTTTTTTATTGTAACATTTTTTTCCCCCCTGGATAGTGCTACTCTATGGAGAATGAAACAAATTAAGACGAATCATTAGCCCTCTGGAATTAGGGCCACTTGAGTGATGGATGGGAAAGCAAGTAGGGGACTTTGCTTACAACAAGTTTGGCATCAGCAGTGATTCCCACAGACTCTTTTAATACCTGTGTGATTACACCATACACAGGACCTCAGTCATGGCCACTTGCCATTGCCAGCGCTGTACTGAGAGAGCTGGTAGCACTGCTCTGTGTGCTTAGAGAGCCAGAGAACAAATGCTGACTTGCATCTGAACAGCCATTGACATGTTGAACCATGTTATATGAAAGCCCACACTGAAGTTTAAGAATCGAGCAAGCAGAGATAATTTTGCCTTGGAATATTGCTTTAAAATTATTTTGTACAGATTCTATAAACATGTTTGCCTTTACTCTTCCACACATATAGAAAAAAATTTCAAATAATTTTCTTTCTATAACTGATCCTTGACTGGTATTTCTGATTTTGGTATCTCTCCTTAGTCTTGTCCATGCCAGCTTACATTACAAAAAATATTAATTTGTTGCTATCCTCAGAGCAGTGCTCTTTTATCCTCATACTCCATCCAGAACTCAGATGTAGCCCTGGATAGAAAAAACAAAGGAAATAGAGAATCAAAGAACTAGAAATAAATAGAATGAAAATAAAAGTTTTCTTGAGAGAAAGAACAAGGAAAAGGTCAATAGTCTTGAATTATTCACCTGTGTCAGAAAAACTCAGGTTCATTTAGCACAGTATACAAGTGGTCTGTTTATTCTGATAAAGCAATTGCTTTATATGTATATCAAATGAAATATTCAGAAAGCTTACAAAGAAAACTCTATAGCCTCAGAGGTAAACGCTTATCTTGAACATGGAGGAAAAAAAAACCTTTAGAAGTTAATGTTCATGCCTCTCTGTCTGCACCAGTACCTCTTAAGAACTTTCTCATTTTCGTGAGTTAATATACATACATATTAAAAATACACACACACACACACACACAAAAAAAAAACCCCACATATTAAACCTTCATGTTTCCAAGCCCCATCATGCATCAACTTATTTTAATATGAATGAAACTGCAACCCATGCTTGACTTGAGCTTAATTTGAAACAAAAATTCTCTGGCACTGTGAGAGGACTGCAACTTCCCTGCTGCTGTCTTGACCCAGTTGACAGGTAAATCAGGTGCAGCTTTGTTCCTCCAAGGTTATCTGTTCCAGGGGTAAGTTTTCTCTTTGGTATGCAGGCTTGCAAAACCATCTTTTGAAGATGTGGAGTTGTCTTGTTCTGGCTAGATCTTAAGCTTCCTTTAAACTGTGCTGAATTTTAAGTAAAAGAATTCTAATCACCAAAGAAATCCTTTAAAGCATTGATGTTTTCAGCTGTTAGAACACCTCGTAAAAGCAGCAGTGGAGAATTAAAAACCTTGTCCAGTTGGGTATAAAACCCTGGCTATGCATACAGGCCTCAATGTGACAATAGAAGGAATCAAATATTGGACTTGGACTTGTTCTTGTGTCAGTCCCTGTAAAAAAAAACCTCAAGTGCTAATTTACTTCAGTTTACAACCTAATCCATTACTGATAGAGCAAAGCAAAGTCAGAAAACAAAGCATTTTATTATGCATACATTTCTTATTAGAATAGAATAATCCAGCTAGAAATACTCAGAGATAGTAAATATTTGCAAGTTTGGATAATATACTTGCCATCATAATTGGCAGAATTGATCTTGCTGAGTATTCACTTCACAGATCAAAACTATCCCTTCTTACAGGCAAGTCTCACATAGACAGACCCCCTTCATTTTCAGATTTGTACTGTCGAGTAGCTGATATAAAATACAATTTCACTGCAGGTTAAATTAGAATTTATTTAAAAAGCAGGTGAGGTTTTAGCTGAAAAAAAAAACAAAAAACAGATTACTTTTCAATCCTCTTTTCTGGAACTATGCTTATTTGTCACATTGCCTCAATAAATATGATAATAGCATTATATTGTTACCATCCTAACAGATATTTTACTTTTTTACAACCCTCTAATATAGAAATCCAAAAATTTGCTAATGCCAACTTGGTATCTGATCCAAGAGGAATTTTAAAATCATTTCACAAGATGTGAATCTAACGGTTTCTGTAATTTCACAGCTCATTCAGGTTTGCTTTATCTTATGCTGCCATTTGCATTTCTGTAAAGTTAAAACTGATAAAATAATAATTAAAAAAAAAAATAAAATCTAAAACCTGAAGTGGAACCAGCATTTTATGTTTTCTATGGTCACTGCAATTCACATAGACACAAAAGACATGTTTTAGTCTGGTCAAATGTCTTATGAACTATCATGCTTGTTCATCAAAACACCTGTCAAGTAATGGCAGAGAAGTATGAGTGTTGATAAACAGAGGCTGCAGGTTTATTGCATTTACCAAGGGCTGTTTCAGATGTGCTCCAGCTACTCAAGTTTGTTCCATTATGAGGCATCGGTTGAATAAACCAAGATTATGCTCTACAGAACAGTAAAGTAAAAACTTAGGAATCAACAATGACTTCAGTTTAAACTATAGCACTGCTGACAGTTCAGCATTTCTGAGTTCTATTCATTTGAGAGATCATTCTGCCTTAAGAGAGAGATCATTCTGCCAAAGAGTTGATATTAGAGCAGGAGGACTTGCATGTGTACTGCAGTGAGAAGCATTCTAGTAAGCTTCCTTCGGCAATGATAGAGCATGGTTTTAGTAAAAAAATACAGTTATTCCATTTCCAAAACCAGGAAGCTGTGGAGTACATAATCTATTTTACTGATGGAGTGCAAAGTCACTCAGTAACCACAAAAGTCAAATATGGTCATCTATTCCAGGTGATTTACAATGAAGGAAGTACTTAACTGACTGCATATGAAGACAAGCCTTTTTTCAATTTAAGTGAAAGCTTTACAAATCATTTTTTTAAAAAATAGCATGATGAAATAATGCTTTTCACTTTCTGAGGAACTTCTAAACAACGTATTGACTCTCCTTGTTATTAAAACCAGTTTATATTCAATACCAAACTTCAAGAAGCAAGGTGCAAGTAGCAGCTTGCTTACACTTCAGTACTCACTTCAAGTAATCCATTTAACCCTGCAGTGAAATAAAGCAGGAACACTTCCTGAGACAATTACAATGGATGACAGATGCTTTAGAAAATGTTGCCTCTCAGCTGAGGTGCTGTGACTGATTACGTGAGGGCGGTTTATTCCTTCATAGCCACGCAGCAAGGGGATGTGTATGTACTTGCATGATGACAATCCTGCTCCAGCTGCTCAGTTTTGTCACTTTCTAAATACTGCTGGCTATAATAAGCATGTGTTAAGATACTTTTATACGTGGATACAAACTATACCATTGTGATACTGCATTTTTATGGCTTCCTAACATGTCATCATTCCTAATGCTGAGCTTTTATGATCTCCTAAACTGACATAATGGTGGGCATCTGCTTAGAGTCTTGACTTCTCCTCTCCCCTGTCCCCAGGTACATGTGCCCATCCCTACACTTTGCCAGAACCAGTAGTCATGTTTCTTCATCTTAAGCTCGATCAGGAACATGCTCAGACTGAATTTTTTTTTTCCCCCCATGCAAATCAGGCCCATGGTCCATCTCTCCACATAATTCCACTAGTGCAGCTGTGGGTACAGAGAAGGATAAAGCAGCAAGTGTCAGGAGTAGAAACAGTGGATGGGAATGCCCTGCTGTACATCAGCCTGTGTTTCGAAGATCATCGCACTGCAGCTCAGGACACCAGAGATAAAGCTAATATCTCTACTAACTCTAAAATTATCTGCCTTTGGCTGGCAAAGAAATAAAATGTTTATAGTGCAAAAAGCTTAGAATTTAATTTCAAAGTATAATTAACTAAGCAATTCACAACAATTGTTCTGTTTTTCTGTACTCACCACTCAGTAATTACCACTTTAAAAAAAGTAATGTTTCCTTAATGTGAGCTCCTGACAGCAAAAGTACAGGGGAACTAACATATGGAGTTGTCATCAGGCTTACTGATTCCCCTGACATAACATAGAGTGTGGACTTAGGTGATCAGGAAGGTGAAGCTGTGTAACCTGGAAAACTGCTGGAAATAGCTTATAGCACTGTACCATGAGTGAGGTTCACCAAAGAAGGACTACTTTGTAGGTGTAAATAATTTATATGCTAAAAAAAAGAGATAAAATAACATTGAGGAAAGAAGAATAAACAAAAGAAGGAGGAAGATGTGATAATATTAAAGAAATTTAACAGAATAAAGGAAGAGAAGAAAGTGAAATGGCAAAGTGAGAAGCAGGGGAAAAAAAAAAACTGATGGGTTACAACTCTGTCGTATCATGCAATGGAATAAGCATAGAAAGAAAAAGGAATTTTTAAAGCCTGGAATTAAAGCCAATCCATAATTATTTTTTTTTTGTTTGAGATGCAAATGATTGCTTAAGCCTACTTTCTAGTGGACGTTGCTATGCAAAATCCAATTTCCTTTGTAATTTTGTTGGCCTTTTAAAAAAATTATTTTGGATTTCAATAATAATTTTTTAATATTATTTAAATATTTATCATGCGCATCTAAAAGCAATGAAAAGAGATAATAACTAAGAACTCCTTAAATTTTCTGACATTTTACAGTCCATGTAATGCAGAGGCTTCTTAGAATGCAGATAAATTTCCTTGACCTATCACTGAAATCTGAATAAACATATAATTATGGGCTTTAAAATGTGTTTTTTATTTGTAGTGGGACATTAAGACCTGATGTGGTAGGTTTAAAGTAGTATATTAGAAAATCTCTTGTCTTGCAGACAATTAGAGCTATTCTGGGGTCACTCTAGGTTAACAATTTGTTCCTGAAATGAATGGGAGTTTTGTCATTGATTTAACAGGATCAGTAAAGTACATTTTGCTTTTTCTTTTTTTTTTAAATAGTTCTTCTGAACAGCTTATTGTATTCACAGAAATCTCAATCTTACTGGAAATTTAGCTCTGGAACAGTAAAGTTCACAGGTAGGCTTACACTGTGAGCTGGTATTTCTGTACCCAGAAGTTCTGTCTTCATATCGATGAGACAGAAGTCTGGTTGATGACTGAGGTTTTTCCACACGTTTTGCTTAGTATAAACACACAGGTGAATTTGGTGAAAGAAAGTAAATCAGAAAACTTCAAATTCCTTTAGGCACAGGTACTAGCAGAAACTACATTCTACATTTCCACTTCCAACCAAGGAATTAAATGCATCTAAAAGTCACTTGAAATAGTCAGCTCGCAATGTCATCCATTTCCCAGCTATCCATGACACTAAGCACATGCACACAACATTCCTTAAATAACTTTGAACCATACATTAATTAGTATATATCTGCTATTTTATGAATCATTAAAAAAGATTGGTTAGTTTGGGAAAACTAAGCATTAGTTCATTATCATTTAAAACTATATATTGGGCACAAGTATTATAATTTTGTTGGATCTTGTTCTTCTAACATCTTACAACGCCCTGAAATTGCAAAGAGAAATAGTAGATAATAATATATTTGCACTAAAACCAATTTGAATTTTAAAAGCTATCTTCTTGTTTGCTGTTCAATTTTTATGATCCTTACATATTTCAATCTTGCATAACATAACATATAATTAATAATAAAATATAAAATTGCTGCATACCATAACATAAATTCTATATTTATAGAATTGATTCAAAATCTTAGGTTTGATGAAAGGTGCTCGGCAGTCAAGGTAAAGAGTTATTTCTTTACTACAGAACGAGCAGTGACCTTCAGGGTTAACGGACGGTATGGTAGAACAGTACTAATGCTTACTCAGAAAGGGTTATTGCACACTTAAAAGTTCATGTAGGGAACTGATATGGAATAACACTGTCACTTCAGAGATAAGCCCTAAGGCTAAGCAGATAAATATATCTTCACTGTAGCCAAATTTCCTACTGAAGGTAAAGTGTCACAGAAGTATACGTTAAACATGAACAAATGATTTGCTGAACAGGAATGGACTAGAACAAGAGAATTCAGTGTGGGTAAGTGTTTTGCTGAAAAAGGAGCTTTAATAGAAAAGTCAGACAAAAATCTGATTGATTCATGAATCTAAGTGCACTGACAGCCTCAGGGTGTGTTTACCTGACCCATGAATAAGATGGATGGGGGCTGTCCCTACAGCCTCCTCTTCCAAAGAAAAGCATGGACTTGTTGCCAGTCAGTCTTGTATCCAGAGCTGACAGATGTCCAACATTGGCATGTGTCTTTTTCATGTTTTATATATATATATATATATATATATATATATATAATGGATTGTAGCCTGTCTTGTTAAGCTCGCACCAAGTCCCTGTATCATCCCTTACCTGTGGTTAAAAACAGTAACGTTGATGACATATGGTTGTTTGGGTAGCCTGACCCCACCGATCCAACCATCATCTCCTTTGTCTGATAAGGAATTTCCGCTCTCATCTCAAACACAATATTAAGTGACAATACTAGTGTTGTAAAATTAACATAGGTATATATATATTTTCAGTATCAGATCTGGCATCTGATATGAATTCAATACAAGTACAGGGTAATAAATTTGATCTTCAAAACTGATAGCAGTTTCATTCTTCTAACAAAAAAAAAGTGAAAATCAAGTTGAAATGTGTGTTTCCTTAAAAGGGATGGAAAGGAAAGTTATTCTGGGTCTGTATGTATGTATATGTTCAGGATGGTATAAATACCAAGAAACAGGCCCAGGCTACTGCTGATGCTCAGTGCCCAGACTGTTGTGGGTATCTCTCGCCCATCTCTCCTGGTTCCCAAGTGTGTGGGGTTAAATAATGTTTGTAATGTTAATCGCTCAGCCTCGAGGAATCCTTAAAATTTGTTCTCGAGCAGCTACCACTGTATAAAAGCAATTTATCTGCTACTCATCGCTATTAAAGCATACAATATCTGAAAAAGTTCTTCAGCTTTATGCACCCGTGCCTGGTTAGTCTAGTACTGCCCCCAAAGGTGCTGATTTGCAAATGAGAGCTCACAGAAGATCTTTCACAGCTGATCTGATGAAAGGTGTTCTGATTTTGCAAGGTGCTCAACATCATTATATTTAGACACAAAGATGAAATCTTTACCGGTATAAAACAGACATCCATAATGGTAGAGCTATTTTTTCTGCTCATGTTAGTAAACAGAAAATATCAATTGAGCAGTGTCAATGATTTTCAAACTGATTTGCAATTTTCTGCAATATTAGTATTCACAGAATCCAGAATCATTTAGGTTGGAAAAGACCTTGAAGATCATCTAGTCCAACATTTGCTATGTTAAATAATAATAATGTTACCTTTGAAGATCAAGACAGTCATTTATTGTTGTTATAAAAAATAATCTAAATGGTTACTCTGAAAGGTTATTTTAGCTCAAGCTATTCTGTAGATTCCTCTGTTTTGTTTACTATGCATTTTGAGTCTCTTTGACTGATTAGAGCTTTTTCCAAGAGAATGACAAATTAATCATTTTGATTTGCAAAACAGATTTTTGCTTTTCAAAATTATCATTAGATTTTTTTTTTGTTCCTTTTTATTTAAGAAGCTGGGAGATAAATTTTACCCTTTCTTCTGGACACTAGCAGCAATGTGTAGCATTCAATGTCTGTGTAGTAATTTAGTTGTAAACAATAACCTGACCTCTTTTTTGAAGAGTATCAGAAAAGTATGTTAAAGAAGAAAATTTCAGAAGCCCTATATATCTATTTGAAGACCTTTTTCTGAACTATGGACAAGTTTGAGGAGTACTGTGTGTGTACCATAAGTGTTTTATCTGTGGAGGTGAGCATAGGCTCTTGTGCAAAGCTCAGTTTCCTTAATGATACTCTGTACAATAGAAAGTAAGGACTCTAACAGAAGGTCAGCTTTAGAAATCTGCCTTGTCCTTGAACTGAAATTCTGCAGAAACTTAGCAATAGTCATCAGAGATATAACACAGATACATGACTGCATAGTAACCTAACAAAAGGGAGTTACCCATTATGCACTAGCACTTCATAATAGTTAAAGAGCAATTGTAAAAACTTTTAAATAAGTGCTTCTTGAACAGCTTGCATACTTTGCTATGGAATACTAGCACTTCCATGGCGCAGCTTATTTTAAAAATGGAGATTCTTGTGAAAAAAAGCCAACTTCTGTCCCATTTTGGGGAAGGTGATAGTAGAAATTTATAGGGCAGAATTAATCACAGATGGTTTACTCAGAATATGAAATAAAATAAACAGTTTCTTTTGAACTATTTTTCATACTACTTGGTTTTGCTTTTTACTTGAGAGATGAAACTTTTCCAAGTAAAAATTTTGTTGCTCGGCTGTCTTTTGGGATGCTTTTAATGTTATTATCTATTTTAGAATAGGAAATGTTACCTCTTTTTTATAGCATCTATGGAAGATCTTTAAAAGTCAGTACAGTATCTGCTTGTCTGTGCATGCAAACAGGAATAACTACCTGGGGAACTTAATCATGGCAAAAGGTCGTGTTTGCCTTTTATTTGAAATACTTTTAGACTATCAAGTGGTTTAGAAGTCACTCAATCAATACCAGAAGTCAAGGAAAACAGTTTGTTTTATCAACATTAATATATTTTGAGTTTTCTAAGACAGAATGTTATTTCCCTTGGCATTTTAATTGAGATTTAATAAAATCACTGTTTTAGTGTATCTGGCAATGGTATTTTAAGTTCCACTGTACTGCAACAACAGCTTGAGACACAAACGATTTAAAAACCTGCAAAACCCACATGAGAACCCTTACCCTCCTCTTCCCCTTCTACCTTCAAAAGGAAAATCAGCATGAAAGCTGAGACTATAAACACCTCCACATACATGTAAAAATAGTAAGAGGATGCTACGGATATATATTTCATCCATATGTACCATGGATCAGTTTTGATTTTCTTGTTACATGTTCCACTGACATAAAAGGGACTTTTGGGTGCAAATTGCAAGTCAAGAATAAGTCCTCCAGTGCATCCATATTTGCTTAGCAACACAAATGGTTTCATATAAAACCAGAGTCTTTTAAAATAAAAAAATGTGTCTGAGGTTTTGGGATAGATGTTTTCAGAGTATTTTACTGTATAGTCCATCTGAATTATTTCAAAGTATTCATTTAAACAATATTAAAAACGTGTTTCTGTCTGTGATTTACTGTCTAGCAAAAAAAACACCAAACTCACCCCTAAAACAGAACTCCAAATCTACACACTTCTTTGATAAAAAAAAACAACAACAAAAACAACAACAACAACAAACCAAAACCAAAACAAAACAAAACACAAAAAAACCCATGTGAAAAAGAACATATTTTTAAAGGACTGATGAAGGATCATACTATACAAGACTGTATGAACATGGACAAGTTGACAATAACAAAGTATTAAAATAGCATTGCTTTTGGGAAATTCCACATATCTCTTTTCAGTCTGACAATTGAAATTGTCAATTAAATAATGAAGGGAAAAATAATATGTCTTGAAACTGTAGAAGCAGCAAGTGTCCAGAGGGACCAGTGTTTATACGGGCTACTGGAGTTCATGAACCATGAAGGATTAGCTGAGTGAATTATGAGTGCAAGCTGCAAAGATTAGAGTCAACATGGGGAGATGCTCTAAAAGATATGGAGAATCGTGTCCATGTCTCGGGTGCTGTGCTTTAGTTGAGACTGGATTTCTGGAAATATGGTATTGTGCATTGAGTTTTGATGCACCCTAAAAACCAACCACTTTAATTACTCAAGGAGTCCTAATCATTATTAAAACCCAGTTATTCCACTATGCCCTGTCAGTTTATTTCAAAAACAGAATTAAAAATATCTGTAATGACATGCTAAGAAATACATATATTCAAATGAAAAAGAACTTGGATAGAAAAAATCTAAATGATCGGCCTTGGTGAGCATTTCCTTAAATACTCATTATCTCAAAATTAGTATAAAGGCTAAAAAGCTAAAATAGCTTACTAATGGACTGAGACTCCTTAAACTTTTTCATGATGGGAGTGAGGTATGCAGAATCTTTTGAAAAACCTCACTAAGTACCTATATGCATCTTTAGGCACTCAAATGCCTTTAAAAACTTGTTCCCTATTGTATTATTATCAATTAATTTCAATTAGGGAGCTAGTATTGGAAAATATTCTAATGTCTTCACAAATATAAGAACAGCAGTCATAAAATAAGACTTCCAAAGGCATTTAAAGATACACAAGAATTTAACTTTTAGTGAGTAAAATTTAACTTTTAGAAAGAGAACCTATATATTGCAGGTTGCAAGGTTTTGCGATTCACTTCTATGCAGCATTTTAAGTTAGGGGAGTCCAGTTTCCCAAAAGGGAAACTTGAGAATATGCCTCTGGTTGTCATTAGGTTGTTTGGACCTATAAAGGGGTATAGAGCAAAGGACTGGACTGAAGCAGGGAGCCTGGTGTTATTCTCCAAGCATGTGTTATATGTGACACTCACTAGTGGGTTAGGTGGGAACAAGCACTGAGGGGATGGGAAGCGAAACATGGTCCCTCCCCCTTATAAAGCCATAGAACTATCTATGTGCCAGGATGGGACATAATATTGTTACCTGGGCTCAGCATAGATTTTGGAGCTCAATGGATCTTAATACCTGAGCAATAGTTTCATTCCAACAATGCTGCAAAAGTTCTTGGCAGGAATAGGCTCCTCTTCTATACTTCATGAGGAAAATTCACCGTATTTCCCTTTTTATCTTTTCCTATTTTTCCATCTTTCCTGAAGAAAAAAAAAAAAAAAAAAAAAAATATACTTGTAAACAAAACGACTGAAAGCTGTCAGTTGGAAATGTCATGTCTTCTGTCAATGGTTCATGAATAATTGACACTGAGATTACCTAGGGAAAGCTGCAATTATCCTGACTCATTAACATATGAACTAAGCTTGGTTTTGTTCTGTGGTTGTAGGATTTTCATTTAACTCCTTGATGTAGGAGGTAAAAAAATCCCAGCAGGATGTTGCTATAAAAAGAATAAATCTGAATGAATAAACAAAACCTCAGAACTATGAATATGTATCAGAATTTCAAGTGGTGTTTCATTTAATCTTGTATATACACTCTTTTGCTACAGTATTATTTTACAGTGAATGTTGCTGTGATAAATTTGTTTGCTAGCCTAAGGCTTGAAGGCTAACTCTTCTTTGGAAACATATATGCACATGAAATAGAGGGATCAATGGGAAGATCTTCTTACCTGTGTTCATATTTTCATACACAATGCAGCTGTGTCTACTGAGAAAGAAGAAATAGTTGGTAATCAATCAGAGCACAAATAGAAAAAAATTCAAGTGAGCAAAGTCTGCTGGCTAAAACAGCATCACCAGAGGGAAATATAATTTTTTATAGGTATTCACTTAAAAAAGAAAAGTGTTACCTTGATGTTAGGACTAAAGTTTAGCCAATTAACAGTTACAACTGAAACAAGCAAGCAAAGTAGTCAGAAATTCCACTAACCAGGAAAAACATGTAAAGAAACAAATACACAATATTTACAAAGATTATGTCAATTACTAACTGCCGCTTCAGAGGCAACGTGTGTTAAATGCTTTCTCTCAATCAGTATGATATGACAGACTCAAAATTTTTTGCTGCTGTGCAAAGTTAAAGGGTAGCCTTGAGGTTTAGGTTACGGACAAAATTAAAAGTTCTTTTTCTTGAAAAAAGCCCTTTGAATTGTAAGTTGAAACCATGAAGCTATTTCCCACAAGCAATTACCATTTTGGATGCCCCTCACTGCTGGTTCCATTGCTTTTAGAAGCATACCATGAATTGGAGGCCATCATATCAATCTATAGAGCTGAATTATAACTTCTTTGCTATAATGAGCTCTCTTTGACAGAGTCAAAGTCATTGTTCAGAAAGGATAACCAAGCTATTGCCTCTCAAGTGTAATATACTTCATTAAAATGCAAGTCATTTCTTTAGACACACATTCACTGAACTCCAACCCCTCATAAATCTTTTAACATTTCGTTTCTTGTTCAGAGAGCTGAAATCTTTAAATTGGGGCCTTTGGTAGCTTTCCTCATAACCTCAAAACACATATAAATTTTCAACTTCAGACTTCTTTCCTTTTTCTTGTAAAAAAAATTGCAAGACAAGATGACAAACAGTTTTGAAGATCTTGCCTGTTTGGCCCTTGTAGCGCACCCATCAAAAGCAATTATTCAGATACTGGGTCTCCTCACACGGTTGAGAACTTCCTGACATCCTCCCAATTTGTCCATCCTTTAATGTCATGTCTTTGTTCTGGGTTGTAATAACTTGGGAAAAGAGAATTATTTCTTTCTCATTTTCATAGGTCATTTCTTTTATGTGGCCTTTATATGGTCTTCATTCCTTCTGAGTGGTTTACCTGTAACACTATCCATCCCAATGCAAACACAGAAAATAAAACAAATGAGCAAAAAATCCCTCTGTATGTAAATTAAACAGGAGAACAGGGGAATTATGAAGAAACAGAGACTGGTTCCTGAAGTTTCCTGTCTGTCTTTATAAGCATAGTATTAGTTTGAAATACACTGCATAAAAAGTTCCAAAGAAATGCCAATGACAGATACCTATTTCTCCAACAATTTTACATTTTTATCAAAACCCTCTTTTTTCTTTGAATACTGATGGTGGTTTTTTTACTGCTTGTTCTGCATACAGTTCCTCTAGTATCACATACAATGGCCTATTCACTGTTTCTTCAAAATACCAGTGCAAACCTGGTAATAGATGACGAATCCTTCGATGTCCTTCTTAGAGTGGGTTCAGCATTAAGCAATGTAATGCAGATGCCTATAAAGTTACAGCTGTATATACAGTATTGAATTCAGTACTCACAATTCTCAAGGAGAAGGTCAAACCTATTTAAAAAAACTCTTAATATTTAAATTTACAGCACTGCCACATAATTTTGCAATGATCTCTAGAAATGGCCAAATGCTAATCACTTTATATAACTGAATACAATTATGCATCATTTTCCCCCATAATCTACAGAATGAAATCAATTGTATATGAATATAAGCAAAAATAACTTGTGTAAGTTATGAATATAAGCAAAAATAAAATGTGTTCAAAGCCATTTATATGTGTAATATATATGAACTCTCAGCATTTTGCTTGTACTCAGGCAGAACCAGAAAAGCCTTAGCAGGAATTTCCCAGAAATACCTAACTTTACCTCTCACTGGGATCTAATTACTGCTTATGTACAGAAATTGATACACAGCAATGTAGGGATGGGGGTTTAAGTGTGTGGGTACATGTATCATACATATATACATATGCAATCTGTGCAATTTGCCTATACATACATCTACAAAACCAGTCTCTGTATGCATGTCTCAGCACAGCTGATGTTTTAAGTGACCTGAGGATGGCTTTCCAGTCTCTGGAATTTAAATGCCTCTCTGTGGAGGCTCAGAACAAGGTGACAACTCTAACCAAAGATTAAAGCAGAGCACAAGCCTTGCACACAGAAACATCACTTATTCATGAGCACTTACATATGTAATGCTGTAAATCAGCAGAGTGAGTATGATTCACCACAGTAGCCCTAAGTAGGTAGCTCTTCCTGGCTCTTATTTCCTAAGAGTCAGACACTGCATCCCACTCTTTAAAGATGTAACTCACATACACTCTAGTTGTCCTCTTTAACTAGCAAAACCTTTTACATGGTAATGTTTCTCATTTTGAGAGACTGCTTTTTTAATGTTGAGGCAGCGATTTACATGATCAGCAGTCACTTAATAGATGACCACACGAAAGAAAAAGGAACAGCAAATAGAACATAAAGTTTCCACTTTATGTAGCTGTAGTAAAGCTGACAGTCTAGTAGAAAAGACTAATCAGTACATAAGAGATTCGAGGTTGCCAGCAATTAATTCTAACAGCAAACTGAGCATATTAAGGGGTCTCGGTCAAATCCTAAGAGTCTTGCAAAAATTTAACTTAATCTTTCCCTTCCACTGAGAGCTTGCCAGGGTCTAGACCATCATCATATGGGGAATATAAAATCCCCTTGCACTATTTTCTATAACTTCTGAAGCATATGCTAGACACCTATGGAATAAGGGAATTAAAAAAAAAAAAAAAAAAGAAAAGAAAAAAACCCTTCACATTTTGTTCCTTCATGTAAAGAGCACCTATTCTTCTTGTCACCCCATTTCTTTCACCTGGTTTAGCTCCCTCTTTTTTTTTTTTTTAGTCATTCTCTTAGTTATTGGTAAACTCAAGATGTCAAACATCACTTTCACTTTGTCATGCTAACACATTTCAACTATGTTCCTGTCACTTTTGAATTCTAGCTTTCAATCAGAAACACTTATGGTTACTTTCCAGCAGAATAATTTTACAGGCTGAGTAAAGAGCCTAATTCTACACCAAGCTGATAATATACACAGCATTTCTCAGAGAATTATCATTTTCACCTGGCTTCAGTGGTGACCATAGAAACTCAACCATCTTGTGTTCAAGACGACTACCTTATACAGGCAAATTAATCTGACTGAATTTGAGCAACTCCCATCAGAGTTCTTACCATGCACTGAAATGTGAAGAGCCACAGACTCTTTCACTGGCCATAGGACAGTTAGAAATGACCGCAGACCTTTAGCTTAAAAGAATATAATAATGGCTCCATTGTAACATCCTTAAGATTGTGTGACCATTCAACAATGAGAAAAAAAAAAAAAAAAAAAAAAAAAAAAAAAAAAAAAAAAGAAAGCAATGGTCTCCAGTGATCCCACAGATGCTGCTGCCCATCTGTTGCTCCTTTCCCTGCCTGTTGGCCAAATCCATCATTGGCTTGTTTCCTCACAGGCTGGCTGCGGAGCCGGCTCCTCAGGAGTCTTTATGGCCATCAAACACTGCTACTCGAATCACTTGACTTTCCTCTACAAGAACTTCATCCCTTGCTTCTCAAACCCACAGAGACCTTGAACATAATATACAATCTCTCACGAAAAATGAAAAGGAGTTCCAGGGATAATCAAGACAGTGTATGTTTTATTCCAAGCAATATTATAATTCTTTGTTTTAGAATACACATAGAATAAACATTTAGATGAGAAATTAATACACAAGTTATTAAGAAATGGGGAGGCATGTTTGTCAAAGTTTGAAGGTTTTACAGAATCTGCCAATGAGAAGAAAAAAAAAGCAGTAAACTATTCTCACTTATTGTACTTATATATATATATATATATATATATATATTAAATGCACTTGTTCAGCTGGAGGTTTTTTGGTTTTGTTGGGTTTTTCAGTTTTGTTGGTTTGCATTTTTTTTATTGTTTTCATGAAATATCTTTCAGGAGAAGGATAGGATGGGTTTTTCCTATTGTCTTTCTGTATAATGTGTCAATTGATTGCAAATCTTGGTGTGGCTGTACTGTTAAAAGAAGCAAGTCTTATGTGAGAGAACATCTGCGACGGCCCTTTTTACTAGACCTAACATTCTTGATTTATGTAACCTTCTCTTCCAGACCCTTTCTTTTAGCCATTTCTTTCTTTTCAGGTATTCCATGGGCTCTGTTCAGTTAACCTGTATCATTCCAGTTCTCCAAAGGAGGCAGAGTAAAATCCCAGGTACTGGACAGGATCTCGGATACCCTGAGCTGGGAGGGACCTTGACAGGTCTCCAGTCCCACCTGCTGATCAAAGCACTGTGTCAAGGCTTGATAACACAGAGCTGTGTCCACTCAGGGCCTAGAAAGCTCCAAGTACCCTGGGATGAAGCTGATGAGGCCTGGTGAGTTTGACACCATCTAACTTAAATTTTCAGTACCTTGTGTCTTTGTAATTACAGGCTTGAGACCTTTCTTCTTACAATCAATAGTAGCTGCGTTAACTAGATCCTTTTTAAGCGGGAACTAAAAATTAAATAATCAGGTTTCATTGGCATTGCTCACTGATAATTTTCTCAAGTACTGGATCAACATTTTCTTTCACTTTCTTCTGACAATATATATGCTTGCTGTTAATCTTGCTACCTCTTGTGAATTGCATTTCATGTATGCCTTTGGTTTTATTATTTAAACTTAGACTTCAAACTTTATATTTTCTGTGCGCCCATTCATCTAAATGTAAGCTAAAAAACAAAATGTATTTATTTTTTCCATATAGTTCATATTTTCCAGATCTGTAGTTATTCTTACATTTGCAGAAGTGTGGATGAAAGGATATATCAGGTAAGCATACAGAGAAAAATCTATGAGGAATGTTTGATATATAGAAAAATAATAAAAATCAGTTCACTCTTTCTTGCTCTTGACTTGACTGCAAAATGTAATACACATTAATGTGTTGCAATCTAATTTATTTTCCTCTTCACTTATACTCAGGTTCCAGGGTTAGTAGGACATATTTGAAAAAGAGAATAATTCACAGCTTCAATTTCCCTTTATCTTGTTATATTGATAGTAGAGAGATGGGGCTGCTGAAGCATTACAAAGTCATTTTATGTTATTTTGTTGATGTTGTTTTATTATTAAATGATTTCTTCTCTTTTGGATTTTCTTAAACATGAAGATTCATATCCTTAATACACTAAAGGATAGTTTTATAGAAATATATGACCAGAGCCATAAGACTGAATTATATGTGAACAGATGAAGACACAGTTTAAGTACACAGAAGAGATTCAATCCACAGCTTAAGTATAAAGAAAATTAGAAAAAAATAGTCTTAAAGATATTAAAGATCTCAGGTCTTCTTCTCCTAAGCTACAGTTAGACTGGGTCAAACTAAAATTGAAAATAAAAAAAATAATAATAAAAAAAATTGTTATACTTAGGTGAAACATTAATATTTTAGAAATATCAAAACCATAAATTATATAGAGTTTTGCAATATTGGTAAAAGACAAGAGCAAAATGTAATTGAAGCAACTTTATTCTGTGGGTTGCAAAAGGAACATCTGCCCAAATAGTTATTGCTAGTTAAAGGAACTTTTATTTTTTGAAACCAGCAAGCCACTTCTCATCAGCCTGAAATGCATTTGAAGATTGTGTTTTTAACCATGTAAGAGCTACAGCAGCATTAAAGAAGGAGAGTTTTATTAATGTTATTACTTATAAAGGTAGGACTTTGACGGAGAAGGTGAAGTGGGCATAACCTGAAACTGTGGGAAATAGAATTATTATTACCAGCCACTGAAATGCAAACAGGTCAGGAGCACTGAGAGAAGGGAAGACAAAAAATTCCACCAGTCTCAGAGGTCAGACTCAACCCTTATGCCTTGCAGTTCTTCCTTTTTTATGTACTGAAAATACAAATCAAAAGGGTGGAAGAATAAATTGATAATCATCAGTGTTCCGTGAAAAGATTTTTTTAAGTATATGTGGACATCCTCAGCTCTTTACCAAAATGTATTGCAATAATAAAATTAGCTATTTGAGGGTACCTTTCCACCAGAGCTTTTTTTTTCAGGTTAATCTTTTAGAGTATTTCTGTATGCAGGTTTGTATGTAACACATTTTGAACTGCATAGAGGTAGGTCAGACAAGAGATATAGGATTATTTCAGTTCCTTTAAGAAAAATCTGTTTTCTTAAGGGCCCTCTTGCTGTATGTAAGTATGTGTGGCTGTAACAAAAAGGAACTACAAAAATATGAAGAACTCGTATTTTATAACTTTCAGGAGAGAACCTGTGCTTCTGAATACTTTCTTGTTTCTGAAAACCTGGAGTTGATAATAAGCCAATTTTATGTCTGAAATCAAAAGGGTAAATAAATGATGTGTATAGAAAAACATGTGAAACAGTCTGATACCGCAAATGTCTAATCACATGATTTCAGCAGGAGGTTAGGAATGTAAATAGGAGTTAAGAACCCCTGCTGAACCTGGAGCATGGTTGACTTTAAATACTTGAGTAATATTTAAATCAATGGGAATTCAATATAACATTAAGTAATCTCATGTTTAAAGGAATAAAGCTGAGATTATTCTCCTCGATTATGTGCAGTTACACATTATTTCATATCCTTTTATTTTCATATCATTTAAATTCACAGTTCAGTTTTCCTTCTGGTTTGCTGAACTGAATAAATGTTTGGTTTATCGATATTTTGTGAATAATGAAGTCCACTAGAACATTCTCATCACTCATAAAATACCAGCAAGCTCCATGCTTATTCAGCACAATAGAATTAATTTGAATTCTGAGTTTTTAAATGAAAGAAATTTGATCTTATTGATATTTGTAAGAGATCATTCAGTAGTATCACTCACCTGTAATAAGTATTCCATTTCACACATCAGACTATTATTTTCATAGTAGTATAAATACCTCTTATTTTAACAATTCACTTCACATGGTATGGTCATAATATATATAAATAATTCCCATACATACAGATTTTGACTGCATTTCACTGAATGACAAAATCAGCTAGGTTGGAAAGGACCTTGAAGATCATCCAGTCCAACTGCTAACCCAGCACTGACAGTTCCCAACTACACCAGATCCCTCAGCACTGTCAACTTGCTCTTAAACCCCTCCAGGGATGGGGACTCCACCACCTCCCTGGGCAGCCCATTCCAACACCCAACAACCCCTTCTGGAAAGAAATGCTTCCTAATAGCCAGTCTAAACCTTCCCTGGTGCAACTCGTGACCATTCCCTCTTGTCCTGTCACTTGTTACTTGGTTAAAGAGCCTCATCCCCAGCTCTCTGCACCCTCCTTTCAGGGAGCTGTAGAGGGCGATGAGGTCTCCCCTCAGCCTCCTCTTCTCCAGACTAAACCCCCCCAGTTCCCTCAGCCGCTCCCCGTACGACCTGTGCTCCAGACCCTGCACCAGCTCCGTTGCCCTTCTCTGGACACGCTCGAGTCATTCAATGTCCTTTTTGTAGTGAGGGGCCCAAAACTGAACACAGGAATCGAGGGGCGGCCTCACCAGTGCCCAGTACAGGGGTGAGATCCCTTCCCTGTCCCTGCTGGCCACGCTATTGCTGACACAAGCCAGGATGCCATTGGCCGCCTTGGCCCCCTGGGCACACTGCTGGCTCCTG
>NW_020799099.1:35970524-35975817 GCF_003259725.1 Athene cunicularia
CTCCAGTTGGGCTCAGCCCATGGCTCCAGTCTGTCCAGGTCTCTCTGCAGAGCCTCCCCACCCTCGAGCAGATCAACACTCCCACCCAACTGGGTGTCATCTGCAAACTGACTGAGGGTGCACTCGATCCCCTGGTCTAGATCATCAATAAAGATGTTAAACAGGAGTGGCGCCAACACCGAGCCCTGGGGGACACCACTCGTGACCGGCCCCCAACTGGATTTATCTCCGTTCACCACAACTCTCTGGGCCCGGCCATCCAGACAGTTTTTTACCCAGCAAAGCGTGTGCCCATCCAAGCCATGAGCAGCCAGTTTCACCAGGAGAATGCTGAGGGAAATGGTGTCAAAGGCCTTACTGAAGTCAAGGTAAACAACATCCACAGCCTTTCCCTCATCCAATAAGCAGGTCGCCCTGTTGTAGAAGGAGATCAGGTTTGTCAGGCAGGACCTGCCTTTCACAAACCCATGCTGACTGGGCCTGAACATCTGGTTGTCCCACATGTGTTGTGTGATGGCACTCAGGATGAGCTGCTCCATCAGCTTCTCAGACACCGAAGTCAAGCTGACAGGCCTGTAATTTCCTGGATCATTCTTCTGAACCTTCTTATACATGGGTGTTGCATTGGCACATTTCCAATCAGTCAGGACCTCCCCAGTCAGCCAGGACTGCTGGTAAATTATGGAAAGCAGCTTGGCGAGCACCCCAGACAGCTCCTCCAGCACCCTCGGGTGTATCCCATCCGGTCCCATAGACTTGTGTGTGTCTGTGTGCTGCAGCAGGGCACTGACTGTCTCCTCCTGGATTGCGGGGAGTCATTCTCCCAGTCTCTGTCTTCTGGCTAAGGAGGCTGGATTCCCTCAGTACAACTAGTCATGCTATTAAAGACTGAGGCAAAGAAGGCATTAAGCACCTCAGCCTTCTCCTCATCACTTGTTACCATGTTTTCTCCTGTGTCTAGCAGGGGATGGAGTCTCTCCCTGGTCTTTCTTTTGCTACAGACGTACTTATAGAAACATTTCTTTTTGTCCTGGATTGCTGAAGCCAAATTAATTTCAATCTGGGCTTTAGACTTCCTGATTTCCACCCTGCATAGCTCACAGCATCTTTGTAATCACTGTGAGTGGCTAGCTCCTGCCTCCAAAGGCTGTAAACTCTCCTTTTCTCCCTGAGTTGCAGCCAAAGCTCCCTGTTCAGCCAGGGTGGTCTTCTTTGGCATCAGCTTCTCTTACAGCACCTGGGGACTGCCTGCTCCTGGGCCATTAACACTTCCTTCTTAAAGAGCACCCAGTGTTCCTGGACCCTTATACCCTTCAGGACCATCTCCCAAGGGATCCTTTCAAGCAGGTGCACAAAAAAGTCTGACCTTTTGAAGTCCAGGATGGCAGTTCTGCTCCCCTTTCCTGACCTCTCTAAGAATAGAGAACTCTATTATTTCATGATCGCTGTGCCCTAGTCAGCCTCCAACCACCACATCACCCACCAGTCCTTCTCTGTTCACAAAGAGGAGATCCAGCAGGGCACCTTCTCTGGTCGGTTCTCTCACCAGCTGTGTCAGGAAGTTATCTGCCACACATTCCAGGAATCTCCGGGACTGGTCCCGCTCTGCTGTGTTGTATTTCCAGCAGATGTCTGGGAAGTTAAAGTGTCTCACAAGAACAAGGACTAGTGATCATGAGATTTCTCCTAAATGCCTATAGAATATTTCATCCACCTCCCTGTCCTGGGTGGGTGGCCTATAGCAGACTCCCACTACAACATCTGCCCTGTTGGCCTTCCCCCTGATTCTAACGCAAAGACACTCCACCCTGTCTTCACTACACTTGTATTCAAAGCAATCATAACAGTCCCTGACACACAGTGCCACCCCACCACCTCTCCTGCCTTGTCTGTCCCTCCTAAAGAGTTTGTAGCCATCAGTTGGCGCACTCCAGTCATGGGAGACATCCCACCATGTTTCTGTTATAGCCACCACATCATAATTTTCCTGTTTCATCACGGCTTCAAGCTCCTCCTGCTTGTTACCCATGCTGTGTGCATTGGTATAGATGCACTTCAGATGTGCTGGTGTTTTGCCCCCTTTGCCCTTCAGATCTAGTTTAAAGCTCTGTCAATGAGCCCAGCTAACTCCTGCCCAAAGATCCTCTTACCACTCTGGGACAGGTGCCATCTAATGCCAAAAGGTCTGGAGTCCTGTATACCAACCCATGATTGAAAAATCCAAAGCCCTGACGGTAACACCAGTCCTGGAGCCACCAGTTCATCTGCTGAGTTCTCCTGTAATCTTCTTCATCCATCCCCCCAACCAGAGGGATGGAGGAGAACACAATTTGTGCCCCTGACACCTTAATCAGTTTCCCCAAGGACCTGAAATTGCTCTTCATTGCTATAGCACTTCTCCTGGTGATGTTGTCACTATCTATCTGAAAAATCAGGAGACGGTAGTAGTCCTGTCATATGTTCATATTTATGTCATATGTTCATGTATGACATTGTCCCCATTTTTTTTAATTGAAGACAAAATTACTACTGTGTTTGACAATTTTTTATTCATATGCCACATTCATTAATTACAGTAATATATAAACAGATCCAGAAACAGTCTATCCTGTTATGAGAAAAGAGAAAAAGCCTTGCTCTGTTTCATCCTGGTCAGCCTAAATAAGGGTGTCCAGGGTGTTCCCCATTCTGGATCCTGAACAGGAAAACAAGGCTTCAGGTAAATTCAGGTTTCAAGGCCTGAAGTCAGCATCCTCCAGGCCAACATAATATCCGTGTGATATGTTTGGTAATTAATCTCTGGTAACTAAGACATATCCCAAGTATGTTATGTATATAAAAAGCAAAACCATCAGCAGAGCTACTGTAATTTGAGAAGGTTGGATACAATAAACTGTTCCAGCTTTAAGACAGTAGGGGGGCTGCAGATCCCTAGTTTGAAGAGTCCTACAGTCACTGATACCAAGAGAGAGCCTCTTCAAACTGTCAATAAAAATGAAACAAATTTGATCTGTTTGTCATTGGTAAGTGTTGTTTTTATCACATATTTTTACATAAATATGCGTGTGTATGCGTTTTTATCCCCACCTTTGCTTTCTTGTTTCCTGTACAAAACTTTGACGTGTGACAAGTCAGGATGTTTCACAAACTGCTTCTCTGGGCAAATGAAACAAAAAAGATGATTAGATGGCACAGTTGTAGCATGACATAATAAATTCTCTTTTAACTTACAGCTTTCAATTTTACACTTGAAAAAAAAAATGTAAATATATACATACTCATATCAAAAGATGCAATGGGTAGCCAGATTATGACTACCAATTATATTCGAGACGTTAGGTTTCTTGCAGCAGCAAATGTTTCTTTAAGTCTATAAAACTTTTACAAGATTTAGTTTGGACAAACTTACAGTTGTCAAAAGGTACCTTTTTTCCCTCAAATCATTCTTTTAGTCCACCAAAAAGTAACTGTGTTTTCTCAGTCATTTTGAAGTTTTAAAAATCTTATACTGAAATTTACAGTACAGAAACCTATCAAGAAGTAATACTGAAAGTGACATACTGCTTTTCCAAGGGAAAAAAATATACACTTATAATGAAAGGTTTAGACTGCATTTCCCTTTATAATGTCATAAATGTGAAATGACATTTGAGGCTATTCCAAAACATTCATGATTTAATGCACCAGAAGGCTACTACTGATTATGAAGGTTGCGCTATGTATCAAGGGTACAATCGGTAACAGCTAGGACATTATAATAGTAAATATATCTGCATTTGCACTTAAAGTATGGAATAACTTCTCTAACAGTTAATTAAGACAGCATCTTTATGACCTGCTAACCTTTGCTATATCTGAGAGTACAGAATTAAAAGAAGAAAGTTGTTGAGTCTCAAATTATCAAGGCTACATCAGAGACTTCTTTTTTTACAGCCTTTAGGTAGACAATGACAGTAGATTTATATGGTTTTGCTATTGATTTTAAGCACCACATATAATCAGTTGAGGAGGTACTACCCATGGGAGATCTATAGCGTTAGAAGTCTCAGAATGGTTGCAGCTATGATCTGTTTTTTATTTAGTGCAACAGTACTGATTTTTTATGTCTTAAGCAGTGCCACCATTTCAGTTGCAGGACAGCTTTAATTGTGATCTGACAGTTTTAATCTTGCACACAAAAAGTTCAGAAACATGTTAGAAACATCTGTACTTATATGATTGCATCATAACCATTCAGAACGATAAAGCTACTGCCATCCACATTGATTCTACTTTGAATTTTTTAAAGGAATTTGGGACAGGCTAAGAAAAAAGCTATTAATCCATAAGTATTCCCAGGTAACTGCTTAAGTGTATTAACGAGGCTTGAATATATTAAAAAAGTTGTTAGCCATCAGAAGGAAATAAGTAATGAGAGGCAAAGAACTTACTTAACAGAAGAAGTCAGCTCACAAGCCCCCTACAAACTTCTGCCTGTGAATTTGTCTGTAAACATTAAAACCAGTAAAATGCCATTGCACAAACAGTAACAGAGAATGGAGCAAGAAGGATCTTAAATGAAAATTCACATAAAAAAATTTTTTCACATAAATAGGAAAATTTTTGCAAAAGTGTTTGTTAGTTTAGTTTTCAATATTACCACTTTTAATAGTGAGTCACAAAATCAAATGCAGTAAAAAGCATATATGAAAGAAAAATTATTATTTTAGACCAATCTAATATACAGTTCAATAAAATAATGAACTAAGAATAATATTTCTCAAAACCATTGAATTTCATAACTTTGAGTCAGATTACTAGAGGATTATTTTTAACCTGGTCTTATTTTTCTATTAGAATTATTGTTAATTTTAGAGAGGCTTGGTTTTTCTTAATTTTTTTCATTCAGGATATTGTATTTTTGAAGCAAGGAAGAGGTATATGATATAGAATCTTGCCAGCTTCTGATTAAGGATAAAAATGTTAAGAGTACTGGACTGTAATATAATGATAAGATTAAACTGTGAAACAGATTTGATTATAAAATACCTGGTCTGAAAAAATGTAATCCTGATGTAAAATGTTATGTATTATGGCTGAGGAGGAATAATAAACCAACTTATGCATATACTAAAAGTTAAAATATTCAATTATATTTTAGAAGTAATTCTTATCAGTGAAACACGCTTGCTCTACCAACATAAAAGTTGCATAATTGGAAATGAAAAAGTTATAGCTGTGTCCTTCAGCTTTTTCCAAGACAACTGTTGATTATTCTCTGGAAGAACAGTTGACATTATTTTACTTGGGGGGG
>NW_020799099.1:35975867-36022714 GCF_003259725.1 Athene cunicularia
CTTCTACGGTACTGAATGAAATGTGAGCCAGTCTGCCCTGCAGCTAAATTTGGCTGGATGTCTCCAGATAGCCACTGCTGATCTGTGAAGGAATTGAACATTTAATGCATATATTCATATTCTTCTTTCACAATCACACTTTTCTACCCCAACTATAAAGGAAAAAGGCTATTTTACTATTCTGTTTCCTTCCTAATTCATCCAGCTGAACAGTTTACTTTATTAATTATTCATTACAGGGAAATCAACCATGATTTTGAAACTCAAAAAGAAAGAGTAGGAAAAATGTAATGTTAACTAACTTGTGAGCAGAAGGTTCAGGGCCTATCAAATCAAACTTTATACAGTAAATTAACTCTCAAAACGTAAAAGTTCTTCAGATGGAAAGGGCAATGATGAATTGTTTTAAGCGAGAACATAAGACCAGGGTCTTCTAATAAAAAGTCCTGACCCGTGAATGTTCAACAATCTGCTGATCTCAATTGAGCAGAAAGATTGCCAAATTTAAAATGCACTGGCCAGATGACTGAGTCTTATTTCCAGCATATACACATGGTGGAAATAACTTCACATTTTTTCAGTCATCTTCCTCTTAAATGAGCTACAATGTTCCTGTAAACTTCTCCAGTGCACATCATATTTTAGGGTAAGAATTCAAACTAGTAAACCATGGACCTACATCAACATTTGTTTATTCATTTTGTATATGGGAAAAATGCAGCACACAGCTTTTCTATACTCTCTTTTCACACTCATACAATACTTTTTGGTTTGATTATTCGGTCAGTTTTGAGAGTGTAAAAAGTGCTTTCAGGTATCATGGTTGGTTTATTCAGGCATATAAAGACATTGCTACCTCCCAATTCAGTTTCTAATACAAACACAACGTATTAGCTTCTGCAGAATGATCAAATACAGTGGCTGTTTGAATTAGATAAAATCAAAACATTAAATTTGCTGAACGGTACAAATATTTGACTGACAATTCATTTGCTCATCTCTGATTAAGAATAAGTTTTGTAAAACCCTTCTCAAACCTAGAACAAACTCTAGGACTTAATCCCACTAATCCTCCGAAGCTGAAAAACCTAAAAAATATCAAGTTAGTTTTGCAGTATGTCCCGTTGGTCATGCAGATCAGCAGGTTTGGGCCTTAGAAAACAAAGTGGTATGTTAACGGTCCAAGCTGAAAGCTGAAATGTATTTTTTTTTGGATCCCAGAATCTAACCGGGCAACATTATGGCTCATGCATCTGAATTTAGAGGCATGGATTTAAACACTTTCTTTCCATCCTCAGGATTTAAACAGTGTTGTAAAGTGTTCAAAAACTTGTAAAGGGAGCTGCGTCTTCAAGGAATTTGAAGCAGCCAAGGATCACTGTGGCTCAGAGGACTCACTGGTGAGCACTTGGTAACTCCCATGCCAGCACCCCCCTCCCTCATGTGACTGTTCATTTTACCTGGTATTGTATTAGCAAATCCTTCCCACCAGTACTTTTTAATTCTCCTGTTACATTAAAGATATCTCCTAGTTTTCTCTTCAAGGCAGAGTTCTTATGCATTAGTCACCTAAGAACACTGCGGAAGACACAGTTTTAGTTCAGCATCACTAGGTATTCTTATCTAGTCAAAAATGCACAGACCTGCAAAAAGTTCATAGAGGGAAATGGTAAGGAGCTACGAGCCAAAAGATCAATGAGAAGAAGTGGGGGGAGGGAATAAGAAGCATAAAAATAAAGCAAGATTAAATCAGCCATACCTAGCCAAAAAATCATCTAAGCAAGGTAACAATTTATGCTAAGTATGCTATGCACTATTTATTTTGTTGTTTTTCCCCAGTAAGAAGGAGTTGAATGATGGACCTAGTCCTGCTCTTCTCTGGATCATGAGAACATGACACTTGTTGATGTGGACTAATAGACATCACTTCCATTAAAAGTAAGATGACATTTTTTCCACCCCATCATACGAATGATAGGAGATAACATGATAAAAGCTACAAGGTTAATGGAAAATATCTAAATTTATGGTCTGCTACCTCCATATTTTCAGGATTTCAGAAGAATATTTTTGTTCCTACTCTAATTCTATTTAAGATATGGTATTGGAGTTTTTCATTTATATAATGTGCAGGTCCTCATATTTAAAATTAAAATACTCAAAGATTTCCTATATCATTAGCGAAAATCATTTTATAACATGCTGGTATTCTGTCGATCCTTTATAGATGTTTAAGCAGCACTCAACATTTATTTTCCATGTTGTTTTCCACATCTAATGAGGAATTTAGTGGATTTCCCCATGAAGGGCAATTCAGAATACTCTTCATATTGTTTCAAATTTTTCTCTTCTTGACATGCTATTTGAAATGCAATAATCTAGATATCACTGCAGCTGCCTTTCTCCACGGACAATCTGCACTGTTCTAGTTCAACAATTGTTCATTTCTATGCAGTACTAGATTGGTTCTGTTACTTTTAATTATTAAGAAAGTAAGCAGAAGGAAAAAAAGATTTAATGTTATCTTTGAGGAGGCAGAACAGGATGGGTACAACATTGCTTCTGTATGCTCACTGGCCTTTTCTGTATGCTTACTGGCCCTGATCATACCATTCCTGCAGTATTCTCCATTTTGCCCACATAAAAAAAAAAAAAAAAAAAAAAAAAAGATAAGACGACTAAAGGTTCAGCAGACTGATTTTGGAAGAAAGCTCTTCATAAACACTTATGTGCACAACTTCATGGTTAACTGAAAATATGCTAGTACAGCATCTTTACAGGCTATTGTTACACAGCTTGCAAAAGTCTATTCCAAATGTCAACATAAATACTAAGAATAGCTTCAGGCTATGAAAAACCCCACTGAGTCTGGGTTCATTTCATTACATTTCATTTCATTGTATCAGACTTCACTCAACTAAAAATATGAATTTAACTTTTACATGTAAAAGGTATCTTTATTTTATCAACTGTCAGCCAAATTTCATATTACTTTTCAATAAGTTCCCTCCTTTTAAAAATGCTGTAATCTATTCCATTTATTTGCAATACTGTTGTTGCATTTTAGCAAAACAAGTCAACTATTCATCACCTTTCCAGCCAAAACATTGTATTATGCATTTGCTGTACCATAATTAAATATGTTCTTTCCTCCTTATTGAACCTCAATACTTTTGCCACACCCATTTTTCAAATGTGCTAATGTGCTCTTAACGGCATCTCGTGGTAACAGTTTTGCTCCAGATCCTTGAAGAAGTGTCTTGTAAAACACAGAAGTTTTGATGCATATGAATGCTAATAGAGTTATTTCCACCATGTGTATATGCTGGAAATAAGACTCAGTCATCTGGCCAGTGCATTTTAAATTTGGCAATCTTTCTGCTCAATTGAGATCAGCAGATTGTTGAACATTCACGGGTCAGGACTTTTTATTAGAAGACCCTGGTCTTATGTTCTCGCTTAAAACAATTCATCATTGCCCTTTCCATCTGAAGAACTTTTACGTTTTGAGAGTTAATTTACTGTATAAAGTTTGATTTGATAGGCCCTGAACCTTCTGCTCACAAGTTAGTTAACATTACATTTTTCCTACTCTTTCTTTTTGAGTTTCAAAATCATGGTTGATTTCCCTGTAATGAATAATTAATAAAGTAAACTGTTCAGCTGGATGAATTAGGAAGGAAACAGAATAGTAAAATAGCCTTTTTCCTTTATAGTTGGGGTAGAAAAGTGTGATTGTGAAAGAAGAATATGAATATATGCATTAAATGTTCAATTCCTTCACAGATCAGCAGTGGCTATCTGGAGACATCCAGCCAAATTTAGCTGCAGGGCAGACTGGCTCACATTTCATTCAGTACCGTAGAAGTTGCGTACATTGGACTCAGAGTAATTTATTTTTTCATGTTCATATTAGCTATAATGTCCAGATTTTGGTACAGATAAACAACAACTAAATGAGCGGTTTACCTAAGGAAATCCCCAAACCAGCAACCTGACCTACTGAAATGCATTATCCCTTCACTAACTTTTAAAAACCTTTCTTAGCTTCTGAGTTCTTACATAAATCAAATTGTTATGTATAACAAATAAAAGCTAAAAAAGAACATTTGCACTGCATCTGAGGAGCTAAATGTACATCATCTATACTGAATTATTTTACAACAGCTGACAACAAAAAATACTGTAGCTATGCTTCAGTACCTTCCACGGCAAATCTGTTGAAATCTCTGCTTTCTCTCAAAATCCCTGTGTTCTGTTTCTATATCCCAGAAAAAAAACCCACGTTTTCATACTCAAAAACGGTACACAGATTTTCAGTTGGTCTACACATACTTCAGTTGAATTAAAAAAGAAGTAGCAACAGCAAATCTTCCATCAGAAGATGAAAGACCTCTGTTTCTCGATACATTGGAATAGCCTTTATCTCCAGAACCCCAAGAATTCTTATCAAAGCAAATGTGCAACATATATCATGTTTCCCAGATTTAGTGAATGCCCTCTTTCTCTTCAAAATTCCCCAATAAATTTCTTTACCCCATTCTCTGGACTATGAATCAGAATTTCTCAGGGGAGTAAAAAAATGTATGCTTCCTGATTCTAAGCTAATAAGAACTCCTGAATAAGTCCCTGCCATAATTTAAGAAGCCTAAGGGTGCAATTACACAAATGAATTACTAAGAGGTAGATTTACTGTATTTTGGCCATTCTGTTAAAGCCTACATACATAGGCATTTTTTTCTGAGGTAATTAAAGTTACCTTATATTCACAAAGATACATATTTACACCTCACTGCCAGAACCTGTATTTTCTTGGCTTTATGCCTTATTTGGAAAAAGTAAATGTCAAGTATTATGCACAAATAGTGACGTTGTACTTGTGATATTATTAATATCTTCTTTCTTATATTAGAAAAGAAAATTTTAAAGAGTGCAGACTATTCACTTCAAAATCTGTAGGAGAAACTTCTCATTAGGAAAATCCAATCCCTTTATAAAGCCCACTCTTCACTAACATCATGCTACTAAAAATTGAAAGCTAATATTTAAAAGTTTCTTTTTATTATTTACCTCTGATTTCTGAGCCCTGCAGGGCTTTTCATGATCATCTTTCATAGTCAAGCAAGACAAGAGATTTTCACCATATGAATTCTGAAATAAGCATGTACTCACATAGCTCCAACTTAATTGCAACTGTAGTGATACTTCCGATTAGAAGTCGCATGCCATGCAGGGCAAAAACTGTAAATGTTTCAGTGCATGTAAGGAACATCTTCAAGAAGACACCTCAGTGACCTGACAGTTCCTTTTTCACTGAATGTGATCCTATTAGTCCACTGCTTCTTCAGTTTTTTCCACATTATGAAATATCTAACACGTTCTAAGTAGAATTTTTTTTCTTTTTTTTTTTTTTATTATTATCGCAAAGGCATAGTTGCTGTGATAGCAACAGGAAAGTGAACTTGGAAAAATCAATAGTAAGAGCAAAGGTGTGAAACAGCTCATCCTTTGTCACTGCAGTTTGGTTACCGAGATGAACAAAAAAAGAAGAAGAATGATATACCAAAAACTGATCAGAAAATGAAAGGCAAACCATTTCAAGGAATATCTTCTCTACAAAGTTAAGAGTTTTCTGGGGAATAAACAAAAAACAAGAGCAATTCCTCTTGACCTTTGGTCTTCAATTAATAGAGTGCTACATCATGTAAATTGCAATTAGAATTCTGAGTACTTCCACCCCTTTCTATGTGCCAAAGTTCACTGCTAGATTATAACTGGTTTCCTTTTTTGAAGACTATGATAGCTTTCATGATGATGATGCATGATGGGAGTTCAAGCCTCATGAAGGAGCCTCATAGCCTATAGAGGGTAATGAGAACATTCTTACCAAATTATTTCATTCACTTCAACCTGAATGTTTGTCTGTTCTCATGTTCACTTCCCAAATATTTCTGAAGCTACCAGCAGTAAACCCCCTCACATTCCCTGGAATACTTCAGGTGGGTGAGGCAGATGTATTGCAAACAGATAGTGATATACTAACAGTATTTTTAGTCCACCTTTAAATGTAATAAAATTTTAAAAGCAATATTCCTCCCCTCACTTTCATATCACCTGTAATACAACTTTGTATCAAAGTAACAAAAAAAAAAAAAAAAAAAAAAAAAAAAAAAAAAAAAAAAATCTTGAAAGGTAAGCATTCCCTATTTTTAATTCACAGTTATCTACTTAATTTCAATCTTAAAAAAAAATCCCAAACAACTGAAAAGTAAAATTTGAATTATTTCACTAAGATTTCAACAATTTGAATGTGGTGCCTTTTTTTACTTAAAATTATTCCATCCAAAAAGACATATGCCATCCATTTAAATTTATTATATGGAGGAGGAAGTATATTATCATTTCTGTTGGAATGTAAACTTTTGGATTTCCTGACTTTGTGAAAGTTCTCGTGTAAAGTATTACCTTTGATAACACTGGGTTTTATTAAAGCCAGCAAACACAAACAAACCCCAAAAGCCTGTAAGTACGGAAGTGCTGTTCATATATGTATGAAACATTGTCAGGACACCTAATACTGGAACAAAGTGGCTAAGTTATGATTTTGAGACCTAACAATGCCTGCTATGTAGTATAGCTTATCCCCAAGCATGCTGTGCCAGCCTGAGCCTGAAACCAGCACCTCATCAACTGGCAATGCAAGGAACTTTTTTTCATCAACCAAATGTACTTTTTGATTTTGTTGACACCCAGCAAAACATGCGAGCCAGCCACTGCAACACTCATGATGGTGTCACCAATATATCCAGAAGATAGCATAACTGGATAGAATGGAAAGGGAAAAGGAGGTGCTCAGTGAATTGAAGTATACAGGGCCTATGCAATGCTATGCAATAAGGCAACGAGTTCCCCCCCACACCCCATTTGTTATATGAACTGTCATAGCAAAACCTCCCAGCAGCGCAAAGCACTTCGATACGCACCCAGGGACTATCACTGTCATGACTCTGGGTGGTCAGATAAACAAATTTTACATCTTAGTGGCATTCTCTAGTCTCATGGCCTCTCCTTGCTCCCAGCTAAGATGGCTGAATTGGCTTCTGCCCCTGAATGCTGCTGAATCCCACAGCGATCATGAATCACAGCTTTTAGCCACAGTAGTTCATAGATCAATATATTAACACAGACTAAAATCAATGATGGTTTGCATTAAGATGCTAGATTTTGAATTGCAGCACCTTAGGACCAGACCCGCTGCTCTTAGCCAGATTTGGGACTTGTAAGCGCCACTCAATGGATGTGATGGACAGCTGGAGGTGATAACCTCTTAAATTGTCCTAGCTTAGATCAGTAAAGCTTGTCAAACAGAACGCATTAAAAACTCCTTTTGTCCTAATGTAGAAGAATTACCTAGACCTTCCCTACTTCCTAGTCTAGCTTTCTACCCTTCTGCTGCTAGAAGAGGGTATCTTTTATTCACACTTTGTGTCTGCAAACTCTTCCTTTCCATCATCTCTCACTTCTCCATATTTTCCTCAGCAAAACTTGGAATAAACAGATAATACTTTTTCCCTTGTCCATTGTTCAAGCCTTGTCATTTTGTTTAGCTAATCATCTTACCAGTACTTCTTGCCTTCTGTACTAAATTGTGTCCTCTTGACTTTACATAATCTGAACAATGTATAAAAACATGCAGTGAAAAACCTAGTTTTCAGCTCAACAACTCCTAATACAGTGGTTATAACTGCATTATTAGTCATGACAACGCTTAGAGTTCCTTTTTATTTCAGAAGCATATCCTGTAACCTGGAAAAGAAGACTTAAAATATATATTTTGCATAAGAGCCTGTGAGATTCTTCCCCCTACACAAACACTGAGAAGTATCATTAATTTTATACACAGAATATCTATTAATAAAAGTTAACAGGACACATAAATAGCTGTCTTATCTATCATATGGCTGCACAACAGAATGAGCTAATTACAGTAGCCTTTCCTTTGTTTACTGTAAAACACGAAGGGGTTTGTTTGCTTGTTTGTTCCTATTTAAATACAGCTGTGGAGAACACGAAGTGTGTAAGGTAGGAAGCAGAGCTGAGTATGTCCAAGATTGTTCATGCATTCAGGTTTAACTATGTCAGCGATACAAAAGAATTTTCTCCCAAGATGTGCTGCAGGAATTTAAAAATATTTTCGCTTTCTCTCATAGCTTGAAGGGTTAGTTGCTCACTTCGCAGGTTCTCATGACAGTTTTGTCTGACAAATTCCTTCTTGCTGCTCCATCGACCTAGGACATCAGTGATCCCCTTCATCATTTTCTTTGCCACCCCATAGCTTTTGTAGTGTTTCTGTGTCTGTACTGCATCAGGAGTATGCAGGGGGAAGTAGCAAACCGCCAGCTCCTGTCGGATTCAACTTAAAGTACTGGGAAGACAAGTATGGACACAAATAATCTTCCCTTACAGAATGGCCTTTGGTTTTTGTCTTGTACAAAGAGGTCCCAACAGCAAAAAATACATAAACTGTTCAGGTACTTTAAGTTGTCACAGGTTCTCACCCCATTTTCCAAATCATATTTTGACCAAGACTTACTACAGTGCTGTGTAAATTATCACAGACAGTCTACACATACAATTCATTCTGGAGAAAGTCAGTTGCAAAAATGTGAAAACATCTGTGTGAACACAACACAGCCAGGTTAATGGGAAGAAATCCTGATGTTTTACTCCTGTCTTACCTACAAATCATCTTTTGCTTGAGAAAATTAAACCGCAGCTGTGTTCTCATGCCTGCTTTCCCATGCTGAAGCATTTTGGTGATCCATCTGACAACTTTTACAGCAGCTCATCCCCATAGTCTCTTTTGCCTGCTGGATATTATCACTTGTTTGTATGTCTGGTTTGCTTTCCATGAAACAATCTGCACCACTTCAGTAGTACTATTAATATCTTACCTGAAGGGAAGAAAACAACTTCTTGCCTGACTGTTGCACTGCCTCCATAACAGTGACATAGCTCAGACATACTTCATCTATGGGGGAAAACCAAAAAGTTTACAAATTTTGTAAGATGAGGCACATAAAAGAACATTGTGAGTATAGCACTGCCCGAGATGGGCCAAAATGCAAGTGCTGTAGAGCTGCAATTGGAATAAAGGAATTTGAAGCAGGAGTGAAGGAAGCAAGACCCTACTTTTAAGGCAGAAAACAGATATCTAACCAGACGCCAGCTCCCAAACCGCAAAGAACTGAACAGGATGCCAGAATACAACTTAATTTCATGTCAACATGGGCAACAGTCATAAAAATATCAGTAGTGGGACTAATGATTCTTTTTGAAGGATGGACCTGGCATCAGAAACTTCCATTTGCTGGAAATCTGTTCAGGCAGTACATAAATCATTCAGACTCCTTTAACCCTCCTTCCATTTCCACTGACTGCTAGAGAGCAGGAAGTTTCCAGTGCCAAAAGGACAGAGAACGCTATATAATTGCTACCTTGTTTTCGTGATGCAAGTCAAATCATACACATGCAGTAACAGAGGAACTCTGCCTGTTTTCATAAGGGGTGGATATGAACTAGACTCTATTTTGACTACAGTGTCCACATGCTGCTTGATAGTCTCACCAACTGCTCAAAATTGTAACCAGTGCTTTGAATAAAGATGCTTTCTTCCCTCTGCTATTAAGCTGGTTAAAATGAACCCCCGCTGTGCTCCCTCACCTCTGTCACCACCACTACTCACCCATACTTTGACTGACCAGTGCAGGAATCTTGCCACAGTGACTGTTCGCAGGGTAAAGTCAAGTCATTCTTGCTACCCTCAATGTGTTTATGTTAGCTGCCTTGCCACATTCCCTACTTCTTACAAACAGCATGCACACACACAAAAACCACAGAAAATGTTATACAGAATATGGGTTTTGAGTACTTCATAATATGATAAAAAAAGACAAAATGAGGGTAAGCTAGGGAATTAAAGAAAAAATCAGTGAACATTTATGGTGTGTACAATGACATTGTTAAAATGTCTTCAATTTTGTAAAGATAAAAATCTGTGAAATTCTTTTGTAAATCAAATCCTAGAAAATTGTTTGGTGGTTTGGGTTTTTTTTGTTTTGTTTAGGACCAATACATATATTTAAAAGGCTTTTTTAAGGCATGCATAACTTTAAAAAGATTTTTTTTTTATTTTTCCCTTTCTCCAGTAAGGCTTTTATCAACATCATTTTTCATTTAGACTGAGCCATACAATAGTAATTTCCAAAACATAAACAGGTAGCAAGCCACAAATGCATACTACCAGGAAACCATCACCCTTTTTCCTTTAAAAGCCTGAAATATTCTGCACAACGCTACACAACACAATGATGTCTAAACACATTGCTAGCAACATGAAGTGGAATTTTAGACACAGAAAGTGTACTAGCCATAATATGACATGAAAGGACTAATATTTTGTTGTTTCTTGAGTAGGCACGTATAGTCTTCTGGGCAGGTAAGAAAATAAACAGCGATATTTTAGCGAACACCATGAATATGTACCCTTACAAGACTCCACTCGCCTTCCTCCTATGGGTACATGGGATTTGCTCCCATGGATTAGCTGCCTGAAGAACATCAGATGTAATCACCAACCTGACCTCATCAGAAACCGTATTCCCTTTCTCCCTCAACCTGTGCCCTTCTAATGTCATTAATTAGATATCTGGCCTCATGCAGCCTCCTTAATGATAAATGTAATGCAGTGCAGCAGCAAAACAGCATAAAGACCACATCTATCAGCTCTGTGGGCAAATAGGATGAAAAGTGAAAAAAGGATTTTCTGTCTTCAGGGAAGACACTAAAAACAGAAATACAAAACCTGTGTCATGGAAACAAAACAAAACAAAACCACTCCAGAACCACCACGGCAAAATCCCTTCATGCCCTCACACCAAAAAAACAAAACCAAAACAAAACAAAACAAAACAAAACAACGGAGGAAAACCCATCCTGTTTGCTATCACTAAATAGCACAACAGGACTACAGCAGGTGGGGTTTTTAACACCACATACAGAGTATGAGCACTCTCCAGTATACACATGAACTCTGACTGGATGGTAAATCCAGACTTCTGAGAATTCAGCCGACTGAGAGAAGGCAGTCTTTATCAGGATATCTCCAGTGTAAAAAACAGCAGGTAAGTCCACAACAACCCCAGAGAAGGGGTTTGCAATGTCTGGACCAAATGCTGGCAGAAAAAAAAAGGAGTTTCTGATAGAAGGAAAGGCAGGCACACACAAACACGAGCACAAACACAGAGGGCACGAAGCAAGTCATGTCATTCCCCTGACAAAGAAATGGATTTGGTGCAGGAAATGGTGTGAATGGGGCTTACAGCAACTGGGAAAGGGACAGGGAATCCTACACTGCAACAACTTGTAGGTGTTACTTAGCCTATGCCAAAGGTGCTACTTGCTTTACACATCCAGTTAGTGGTCTTTCTGGTCTATCCAGACGCTAGGATACCCTTAAACTGCATGTTGGTTGGGCAGCTGATAGTGAGACCTTCTAGGCACAGCAATATCCTGTTCTCTTTAGTTAATTCCTCAAACCAAATGGAAATCATGATGCTGCAACATAGACAGACCCAGTATGAGAAGCTCTCCTGCCTGCTGAATGTCCTTATAATGAAGGATTCCTTGGCACCCTCATTCTAACATCTCACTGATTGGATTTAATTTGATTTCATTTGATTTGATTTCTTTCAATTTTATTTATATATTTTTTCCCACAGATTCCACTTTATAAGCACAAAGTCCTAACAGCTCCTGTGGAAGCACTATATTTTCAGGTCAGCCACATAGATCAACATAATAAACATGGGAGTCTCAGATTTTATTATTCAGACATCAAAGTGCATTTGGTCTTGAGCACAGGATGCCAATGAATTAATTCCAGGGTACTAAAAGCTAAATGTACATGCACTGAAAGATGTGTACATGAACAGAAAACAGATACGAGCGGATCTTGTTTAAGACGAGTGCATCCTCCTACAACTTCAAACATTCTCATGGGCCATCAGGTCTTAGTCTAATGTAAAAATATTTGAGGACAAACAAAATTTGAGGATAAGCAAAATCTGAGGATAAACAAAAAAAATATTTTAATGTCTTGCTCTCTCTCATCAGCAGAAGCACACTGTGCTCTTTTCCACGTAAATTTGAATCTGTTCTAGAACATCTGTGATATAAACAATGCTTCTGGGGTCAGAATAAATTGTTCTCTTTTTATTCATTAAATACTGAAGTTCAGTCAATTTTTAATTTCTAAAAGTACATCTGAGAAAAATACCAGTGTTCACAAGTTGAACAGATATGTAACTCTTCAAAGTTTTAGCATATCATTTTAAATGTACATAACTTTAAATTATCTCATTACATATACAGATTTCAACAGGAATGTTCCTAACACATTAACTTAAGCATGAGTGGTCAGTGTAGCATGAGGCCCCCGAACAAGTCTATACTAGTAATGCTGTGCACTTCAATAATCAAATTTTCAAATGTAAATGCCCCTCAGAAAAAGTAATATTATCTCCATTGTCACAGCAAAAAGAGTAAGTCTGACTCATTTTAGCCATATTTTTAAAGCACTCTTTTAAGTATCTCCCTAAATGAAAGAATTTGCAGAGTTTTGGTAAAACATTATAAAAATCTCACTTTTAATGTGTTGAAGTCTTTCTCATTTAATTTTTTTTTTTTTCAACTTCACAGCATTTCGAACACACAGAAAGAAGCAGATCAAATTAAAATACTTGCTGCTTTCTCCCTACTTTGATATATGCTAAATATAACACACCAAATAGGACATGATAATGGCTTCAAGGTAAAGAACAGGAGAATAAGTGCCAATTGTGCAGCTGCCTCAAAATACACAATACATGTGAACTAAAGAATGACATTTGCTACTATTCTACCATAAATGTTATAGTTGCAATTCAGTACTATACTGACACAAGGCACTGCATGGTTTTATGTTTCTAACAGAGTATTATAACTTTTCCAGGTAATTGCAGTCTAGTCATATTTCTCTTAAGTTCACAGATAAGGAATTTATGTATATGAACCAAGAGTTATTTAAACTATTATGGCAAATTGATGAACAAAATCATCATGCTAATTTCAACATTGGAAAAGTTTAAATAAAGGCCATTATCCTTTCCATCAAGTCCAGAGTCATGTGTAAATGTCTATTCATATTTTAAGGGTACATCTTTTATAGGTGAAGACAGTATTGTTCTATCTCATTTTGGAATTTATGGAACATAATTATCCTTGGCTTTGGGTCACTCTTAGTTTCCTGCTCAGGAATCTCTGTAAAACTAAAATATGATTTTGAGGATTGGCAAATAATAACAGAGAGACTAGTATTTCATTTTCTTCCTTTTGAGTTGTTTAAACAAGAAAAACAAATTTTCAAAATACTTTCATGCAAGATTAAGGGCACATTTTTGTTGAGCATTTCTTTTTTCTGCTGTGCCCAAAAAGAATTCAAGAAATAATGTTATTCCTGTGAAAAGCATAAATCCAGCACAAGTAATCCTTTTGGAACTTTACTATAAGAATCGGTACTCAGAAAAACGAACAGGCACATTCTGGAAAGTACACTGTAGTGTATGCAGCTATCAAATTGCGGTGGCTTCAGAATTGCTTCAGTATGTTTAAAGTTGACACATGCATTGTTCTTTCTCATCAAGACTAATTTTTTTTCCTATCCTTTTGATTTTTATTAACATAAAAACAAATAATCATACCACAATAACATAATTACTTTTTCTTTCAGAGAGCTAATTATTACTAAAACTATCTCTAATCCTTTTACAAAATCCAAACACAAAAATTTTTAACTCACACATCAGGGTTTTTCACAGAAGATGAAGACAATATGAAGGAATTAAGACAATGTAGAAATTATGATGTCAGAAAAGTATTTCTATAGGAAATTCAAGGAAGCGAGAACTTGATTATAGAGTACAGCAACGTAAAACCAAAAAAAGTGACAGATATTTTTGAGTACGTGTAGGGTCATGCTATTAGACAGTATAAAGTTTTTGGTCACATAAGGGAGAGTGTCTAATTCTAAGTTTCCTTTATCTTGTAACTTTCACAACAGATGGATGAAATACTGCCAATTATATAAAGGAAATGGTCTTGAATCTCCAATCCTCTGTGTGAGATACACTAGCCCTTTCAAAATGTCTTTTTTAGTTGTTTGTTTCTTTCCATTAGGCAGAAATGGAAGAAAACTAACAAATACAATGGTACAGAAACCCCAGATAGTATTTCTTCCTGCTATTGAGCAAGGAATTTTACTTGATCATGGAAACTGGCTTCCATTTCTTTTGGTTTTACCTCATTTTCTTCTGATGACTATCCATCTAGATCTCCTTGCTTTTATCCTTTTGAAAAACATGCATTTGCAGTGAATTTTCTATCCACGTTAAAACATACATATGCTTTTTCTCCTCTCCTTTTCCTGTTTATAATGTGGACAACTGAAAGCAGTTGAGCTAAGACAAATCTTTTACTTAATCAAAAACTCATGGCCTCTGGTATTCTTTCATTATCGGGATTCATCGGCTCTAATCATCTTTAGTTCTCAAACCCAGAGGGTACAGGATAACAAGAGTTAAGTGAATTGCTTAGGGAAAAATCCTTCTATGAGTAAGTCTAGTTGTCAATATTGAAAAGATAATCTAATAATCTATTATCCCACAGAGATTCATATTTTAATTTAACTTGGCTAATTAGACCTACAACTCTAAGGATCTGCAAATCCTTTAATGCTATTGATGGTAGAAATCTCACTGAAAGTAAAGCTGTGACATTAGTTTGTTGGAGATTTAGATCATCACTTTGTCTTCTAAATGTTTAATGCCAAAAAGCAAGTCCTTTGAGGAAATGTCATCTTCTAGCTCTCCCAAAAGAAGGTCAAAATTAGGTCCCCTAGAAAAGTCTGATACAACTATATAGATAACGTTAATTTAGAAATTTGTTCAAAGACCAGGAAGCTGACATAAGAAATTAATCGATGGAATATTAAAACAATTAAAAGCAGTATTTTGATATGGCCTTTCAAGTTCTGCTTAAATATACATTCCAGGCAAAGAGGAATGACAGTTTCCACTCACCAGCTTTTGATAACAGGAGTTTTGAACTTTCTTAGCCATCTTTCTTTCAAAACTGGTAAACAAACACCTTATTCTTTTAATTTCTCTCATTTGAACTTTCAAATAGATAGAATAAACTATATCAGTTGGACGGGACCCACAACAGTCATTTAGTCCAGCTGTCTGACCACTTCAGGGCTGACCAAAAGTTAAAGCACGTTGTTAATGCCATTGTCCAACTGCCTCTTAAACACTGACAGGCTTGGATCATTGACCACATTTCTAGGAAGCCTGTTCCAGTCTTTGACCACCTTCTCAGTAAAGAAATGCTTCCTAATGTCCAGTCTAAACCTCCCCTGGCTCAGCTTTGAAACATTCTCATGTGCCCAGTCACTGGATCCCAGGGAGAAGAGATCAGCACCTCCCTCTCCACTTCCCCTCCTCGACAAGCTGTAGAGGGGAATGAGGTGACCCCTCAGCCTCCTTTTCTCTAAACTAGACAAACCCAAAGTCCTTAACTGCTGCTCATAGGACATTCCTTCTAGCCCTTTCACAAGCAATGTCCTTACTACTGACTGGTGGCCCCAAGAGGTTTGCAAGACCAGCACTGTAAGAGGTGGAAGAGCAAAAACCAGGCCAAGAGCATCTGCTTTCACAAATTACTTACAGCTCACCAAAAAAAAAAAAGGTAAAAAAAAAAAAAAGGAAAAATGTCCATTCCTTCCTTCTTGGTTTCCCTCACTTGCAGCTGCCCGATGCTCACTACAATCGGTCACTAAAGCGAATGGCTGACTGCAGTGTTCTCTGCAACCTGTGATTCTACCCACATTTACTCCCTTAGATGCAAAGTTGCCCGAAGCTAGCCTGGTGAATCAAAGGAGGCAGTTGCAGAATAAATACCTAATTTCTTAAGTTGTTTTAAATTTCATTAACCATCTCGGACTCGTTGCCAGAACGGATCTGTGCAGAGTTAAGTGTGGGTGGGTAGTTAAAGGAACAGGGAAATGGCAAAATTTCACAACAGACCTCTTGCTAATGTTTCTTTCTGAAGCAACAGAAAACAATTTTTCTATAAACGGCAGAGAGGATTATGCCAAATGTGAATGCTACAGTTACTCAACAGTAGATGAAACAGGGATGTCAATGTTTTCAAATCAGAATCTCTATTTATGTTTGAAAAAGTAGTAGTGGTCAATATTTCCCATAAAATATAATTGCAACATTATTTGCTACGTAAAACTTTAGGAATATACATATATCTACATATATATGCTAATTTACTACTAATTGGGGTCTTCTGGTAAATACACAAGATACTGAAATTTCATTCTCTGTCATTTAGAAAGATTAATATGATTATTAATTTTCTAATTCATTACCACAAGTCACATACATTTAACTACATGCAGATACACAATCTCCTTGATTATTTCTTCTTCCATATGACTTTTCTGAAATTGTTTTTTCTTTTCAGTAACCAGCATCAGTAACAGGAAATAAAATTCACAGGATACATATGGAATTTAAAGAGTGAACTCATCATGTGCATCTTCTATCCACTGCTGATGTAGTGCACATGGGCCCTGTTTACAGAAATATTCTCTATGTCCCAAGTTAGGCATGAAGTCCAGAAAGTTTGTCTGTTTTCTGACTACACTTGCTCAGTGAAAGCCAGAGACTAGAAATCTGCTCATTCCCTCATCTTGCACAGCTGGTGTGTGTATTATCCAATTCTGAAATCACTTAACACATACTAAAGGAAGACTACTAGGGCCACAATATTTTTTAAGGTTGTAAGGCAGGTTTTTTAAAGTCTCAAAGCTTAGGCAGCCATCTTAGTAGCTCTATATTACATAGTTAAGAGTTAAACAAGTATTACATGCTATGATGAACGAGCATTCAGGAGATTTGGTTCAAAAACAATAAAAGATTTGCCAGATGAGACTTGTCCTGGAAATAATGTGTCCATGCTCAATGGTCAGAGTGTCTATCGCAGGTTGCAAGAAAGGCCTGGTATAACGTATTGACTAGACAACCTATAAATAAACGTAACTTTCTTCTTTGGGGCCACCTGTATTACCCTCAACCCTTTACTGACAGTCATCTTTAGGAAGGCAGCAGTGATAAGGAAATTTAAGATTAAATACAGGAGGTAGATGTGCAAGCAAGGCAAGGCTGATAAATCCAAAGAGTTGCTGTTGCACCAAGGAGACTACCAGCTTTGGACTGAAAGTCCAGTTCTAAATCTGCGGGTTTTATAACCTTGGACATGATTCTGTACTCTGAACACTACACTGATTTCAGGCACAAGCTGAACTCTAACAGAGCCCTTTTGAATGAATTTCTGTCCAGTTTCCAGTTCGAAGACTGACTTGTTCCTCTTCCAGGTCAGTAGGACCTGCAATTCTCACCTCCTCCTCAGCTTTCTTCCCTTCCTGGAGGTAGATACAACTTAATGCCTCATGCAAACCAAGCCTGACAAGTCATCCTGGTGACTTCCTGCTGTAATATATAGAAATCCTACATCTGAGGATGTCATACTCAATTTGAAACTTTTTAAAGTCTGCAGGTTGAAAGGAAAGAAATACATTTTTCAGATTTGGCAAAGGAAAACAGAAGTGAATAATGGTAAAAATAAAATAGGGTATGAAGAAATGGTCTCAAGTGATCATTAATATGCTGTCTGGAAACTGTAAGTAAATGAGTTGTGTAATGCCTAGTTATTGAAGCAGAAAAATATCTCTCTAAAAGCAATGCAAAGTTTTTACATATAATGAAAAGGTGAAAAAATCATCAGATTTCAATTACGAAATCTTCTATTATGATTCATTATGATTGCATTTCAGGTCTTTTTGAATTGCTTTTGAATTCCTAATTTTACTAGGTTTCCCTTTAACATAGTTACTCTAAAAGTCTATTTGCTCTTTTTGTTTCTCAGTGTAGGTGTGAGTGACTGCACTTTGACTTGCATGCATAACTTATTTATTATAACCCTGATTAAATATTTAATGCTATGGATAGGTTATAGAAATTGTTATGAATTGCTGACAGCAATCGGTGTTAACAGTCACTTGTCATTTAGGACAGATGTAAGAACTGTTAAGCTCCGTTATGCAACTAGGCAGCTGAAGCAATAACTATTGGACAACTCTGACACAAGATACTGTCCTTCTTACCATCCCCCAACACCATGATTTTGGGAGCTAGCTAGGCCCAAGGATTTGGGCAAGTTCAACTACTCTTTGGGGAGTAATAGTAAATTGTTTTAGAGGACGCAGAAATATGAAACACAGTAAGCAAACATAAAACTGTCTCAACAGGTATATCAGCATGTCTCCAAAAAAGCATTAAGGGAAAGTTCTCACTTCCTGACGGAGCCATGGTCATAGGAGGCCATAAACAAGGAACATTCTCTTTTCTGAATATTCTCAAAGTCAGGAATATAGGATCTAGGAAGTTTCTTGCACATAAATTATAAGAATTTAATCAGTGATACCCAATCCTAATTTTTTGCTGTGAACACCAATAGAGGAAGACCAAACTTTGGAAAACACTTCACTTAGTAAACGTAACTGAGTTACATGATTTCACTATTTCATTAGCCTTTATCCTTCTTGGGGGAGAGTCACCCAATTTTCCACTGACAAAACTGTTTAACAATTGGCTCTGTAAAATGCTACATGCAGTTAAAAAATTAGGCATGGTATTGTTACTTACCATGCGTCTGAGAGGAATAATGTCTCACAGACATGTAGTGAACCAGATGGTACAACAAAGGAAATTGGGAGTCATTAAATTGCAGAGAGGGGAAAAGATGCTGTGGAAGAAAATTAAAGAGCTAAAAGGCACATATGTCACATAGAGCAAAAAAAAAAGAACTGGAGAAAATACTTTTGCATCTCCCCATGAACTATTAAAGGCAGAAAGAGTGAAAAACATTTTAAGATATCTTTTTTATTTTGTTTGGGGTATTTTCTTGCTTTGCTTTCTGAAGGACAGTTTTGCTAAGTATGAGAGTCAGTATGAGTTCAGATAAAAGTGTCTTAAAAACTCTTCCTGTGAACCATTTTCTTGTTTCATTATTTTATTCTCAAAGAAGGAGTTTCTTATTTTCTCCTCCTTTGAAGAGGAAAAAGACTATCAACTACCAGATTTAAAAAATAAAAGAGGAAGTCTTTGAACTAAAATTAACTACATTATTTCAAGGTGTTATTAAGTTGCAATCTTCTGTACCATCAAAGAAATGAGTCAGTATAAACCCAGTATCACTTATTAGTTCTTAAGATTAGCTGTAAATGTAAAGCTGTAAACCAGTATGGGTTACGAGCTGCTGTAAACCTGTGTTGATACATGCTTGTCCTGCTCTCATCACCACCTGTTAAAATCTAGAAGTTATTTACTAAAGCTGGATGGGTACAGTATATGGGTAGCAACCTCTACTTCATAATTTCTGCTCTATGATACTCAGACACTTAACACTCGCACAAATCAAGGCTACTGCACACTGACCCAGGGAACAAGGCACTCACCAAAACCGAGCATCATGTCAGGTCCTGGATGGCAATCTGGCCCCTGCAAATAGCAGCTCCACCTTCTCCACCCTTCCCAGGGAGGGCTACAGCTCAGTAGAACTTAATTTACCTGTTGCTCCTTTGTTTTTCTAGCTCCTACCAGATTATCTAGTAACTTAGAGCTGAGCAGATGTGATCAAGGCCTCAGTTATATGAGAAGGGCATTTGAGTAGGCTTTACCCTACACAATCTCATGTCCAAAGGAAAGCAATAAAGCTGATGAAGGGTCTAGAGAACAAGTCCTGTGAGGAGTAGCTGAGGGAACTGAGGTTGTTTAGTCTGGAGAAAAGGATGCTCAGGGGAGAGCTTATCTCTCCACAACTACCTGAAAGGAGGCTGTAGTGAGCTGGGTGTATGTCTCTTGTCTCAAATAACAAGTGATAGGACAAGAGGAAGGAGCCTCAAACTGTGTCAAGGGAGGTTTAGATCAGATATCAGGAAAAATATCTTCACCAGAGGGGTTCTCAAGAACTGGAACAGGCTGCCCAGGGAAGTGGTTGAGTCACCATCCCTGGATGTATTTAAAAAATGTGTAGACATGGTGCTTAGGGACATGGTTTAGTGGTGGACTTGGCAGTGTTAGGTTTACAGTTGGACTCAATGATCTTAAAGGTCTTTTCCAACCTAAATGATTCTATGATTCTAAGTAATTGTCAGACTCAACAGCTAATACATCAGACTCACTTCTATCTACATAATATACTTTTCCTCGGGTAATTAGGATCAAACTTGGATAGGTCCAAATTTAGGACTGTATTTCAAGTCAAGCTTTAGGAAAGACATTTCAGACAAAAAGTTTCCAAACAACTAGCAATAGATACCAAACAGCAAAACCCTCCTCCTTTATGTGGTGGAATGGAGGTTTTGTATGAGGCATTCTAGAAATTACATTTTCAAAAGAGGGCCTTATTCTGCAAGTATTAAATTAGGACCTTAGAAATGAAAAAAATCCTCAACAAAATATTCCTTCTGAAAGAAAAGCAAGTATCAAATTTAAGAAAGAAAATATTCTATGGCGCTTTTTTGTTACTACTTGTAATAGTTTGAAATGTATAATATGTTTTGCAAAAACATTTCTGTTTCAGTGATGTTTTAACTGATGCCTTATCTCTTCTGCATGAATCACACTGATTTTTTTCAGTCCTAACCTCCCCCTAATTTCATAAGACGCTTTTTCATTCCAGAGGCTTGTATATGGAACAAATTGTCTGGGATTTCCGACTTCCCACTTACTTTTCCTGTCAGATTGGCAACTAAGCTCTATGATTTCCTAAACTTCAGGACTCTTTTGGAGAGCCAAGTAGGATGGTCAGCATGATATCAGGAGATCTGATTGTCCTGATCACTTGTGAATTAATCTTGACTTTCCATTTGAGACTCCCATTGCTGAGCATTAGCAGTGAATGTCATTAACACTTAACAATTTGATCATAACTGTAAAGCAAATGGTAGCTGTCAGACTTGGTTTAACTGAAGTCTATGAAATACAGTCTTACAGATGATACATATGACAATCCTATTTTTCTAAGAACACATAGTTCCAAAATTTCAAGCCATCCCAACAAAATGGGATTTCCACCACAAATTTTAAGTAGAGTATAACATAAAAAACTTCATGTTTACTTCACTTTTCCATATAAATAATAACAAATTACCTTAGCTTTGCCTTGAATAGTCTATTAGTCTGCAGATAGGACTCCATTAGAAAGCCCATTCTTGAAGGAAAAGAAATCAAGCTTAAAGATAATACTTCTAATAAATTCAGAGTTCTCATAAAATTGGCTTCCCAAATAATGGTAACCATACTTCTGTGTTACTTTTGCTCATGTGGATTACTGAAAAACTCAATAGATATATCAGGGTTTAGTGATTTCCTTTTATATGTAGAGTTTGTACAACATGATTAAAATTGCTGACCCTTGAGAAGTGGTTTCAAACTATAAGGGAACCTTGTAGTTTGGAACACATATATGACAACCTCTCCTTTCTGACTCCCAACAAAGTGACAAAAGTATTGAGAGGGTGTAGTTTCTTCACCGGGCAGGAAGATGCCACAGTCTAGAGGGTGAGAAAGTTACACATAAAATCAATAATCTTCAACAGCCAAATCTGTAATTTAACATCATAGACACTGATGATGTAGGTTACCATAGTATCATACTGAGATGCTTAAGCTGTTAATAGGAATACCAGTCCAGAGAAGATGATAGACACCTGCCCCCTCTGAAACATGATCTTATTGACAAGGCTGGAAAGGTTATGCAAATGATTAAATATATAAATAAATACATTTCATAAACAACATAGCTAAAGCTAAGACAGCAATGCTGAATGACTATCCAGAAATGCCGAGCAATGAATGCAAGGTTGGAATATATTACCTGGTAAGAAGTAAAAAAGGATCTGGAACTTGCATGTGTTCACCTACAACTGTGAAAGTACTGAGAAAAGTATATCTTGGGCACTGGAGTACACAATTCCATTGTTAATTTTACCATATCCTGACAAAGCCCAAGGCCTACTGCGAGATCTGTTATCCATCCATGCCATCCAGGTCTGCCTCCCAATCACATTTCCCAACTTCAGGCACACTTAGTGCAAATTAACTTTTATAATGTGTCCAGAGATAGAGACAGAAGGAGGGCCGCAGCTGTATGAGCTTTTGAGTTGCCCTGTGTCCTCTGCAAAGAGGGGCCCAATCCACTGCTATCCTATACATGCTTATGCTCAAGTTGTCTGCTTGGATGCCAGACACAAGCACATGGAGTTGGGAAGTTAACCTGAAGCAAACAATCACCAAACTGATCCAGTATCCTTCAGAGCCCCATGAAAGCCCATATGGTGTGGATAAAACTTGACTGAGCTAATTCTTTAAACACTGATCAAACACATTACAAACTGCAGCCCCTTTTACTTTGCTTTTTACTTGTTACTTCCAGCTTGGCAATGAATTTGTTCCTGTGTTTGTCCATAATTCATAACAACGTAACATAATATGGAGATGAATATCTAAAATACTTAGAGATGCTTACATTATGGAAAAAGCCAACAAATAATTATCCATACTGTGCTTTTGGAAGTTTTCAATCATTTAAGGTTCTAAGTACCTTTCAGTGATACATTTTTATATAGAGAGATGTTATCGCTCATCCACAGGGCACCCTATGGCCCTGTACGATAACAGTAAAAAGATTGTACAATCATGATTCTACACAAGAATGATTCTTCATAGACGTGATGGTCAGAAGATCCACACTAGAAGTGCTTGCATGTGCAGTCAGTCCCATATTCAACACAGTCTTTCCTCATATTTTATCTGATCCAATACTTTCCACAGTCTGAAAAGTATCAAATAGCAGAAGAAACGTTCTTGAGATCAACTCATACAAGTTAAAACAACATTCAGAGAAAAAGAATAATCAAATAATAGTACTTTAGTGGGAAACTAAAGTCTTTAAGATGAGGAAGCAGCTAAATAAACTGAATAAAACATTCTGCGAAAATTATTCACTCAACTAGCACAAATAGTAAATTTTACAAGTCCGCAAAATTGAAAGTGTCTTCTGCTGCTTGCATAGAGACTCCTTGCATATGTAAAACTTGCTTGTCTGTCATTTTTTTTTCTGCAAAAATGACAGTCTAAAGGGCTTGTCATGTACAGCATCTGCTTTCAGCTAATCCAACTGCACCATTCCAGTCTTCTTCCCCACTGATTTAAATGAGGAAGGAATCAAGTGCACAGTCATCACTGTGCTTATGACAGTTCTTTGCTGTGTCAGGAAATGTAAAGTGTCTGCAGGTATACTCTTTAATTATTGATTGATGTGCCATAAGTAAAGTCACACCAATTGGCATTAGCTAACACACAGAGATGCAAATTATTCTAATAGTTAGGCAGTGTTATAAAAGCAGGTGCTCATGCACCATCCATCCGTCTGCTTTGCTGTCATCGGGAAAATAAATATCATTATTTTGGTAAAGCCAGGTAAGTAATTTTGTCTAACCAGAGCAAGTAAGAGGAGGTAGAAAATGGAAGCCATTGACACATTTTCTTCTAATATTTTAACAAACAGCTGTATTCAGTCACATGGAACACATTAAGATTATCTCAAAAAAGCAGACAATAGCTTTCCTTAGATTGCTTGCCTCTGCCTAGAAGCAGTGTGAAAGTTATAAAAGTAATTTGTATCAACTCATTACTATGTCACCTCATTTCAAGTCCATGTTAGATAAGTAGCAATAAGCTCTGGGTTAGAGGATTCCACATTATAACCATTAGTACAAACTCTAACGGCACCCAGCTGTTGAAGATTACCCTAGACAGTTATTGAGATTTAAGAGGGGCAGCTTTCTACTGATTTAGGACAGATTCTGTAGACAATTTTATCATTTATTCTAGAACTGAGGTAAAAAACTAATTTCATGAAGAGCACTTGTGAATTATTTCTTTCCTATAGGTACCATAATGTTCCCAGTAGAATGCTCTTCTTGCTCTTTAATTCAAGGTAATGATGTTGCCGCATCTTCTGTTGGCACTTAAAATGTAGTTTAATGCCACATCGTCAGTCAAAACTTCTGTGTGATTTCCAAAGGCATTAAATTATCTCAAAAACTGAGCTGAGAAATTAACAGGTTTGGTGTATTATAATTTTCTGGGCTATTTGAGGGACTCTCCCCTCTCAGGATTGTGGAATGAAGACTTTCTTACCATGGGAGAAAATCTGTTTGCACGAATGTCTGCTCTGAATTTCATAGGAGGTATGTGTATGAAACCATTTATTGTGCTCCTCTATAGGGATTTACATGGAATAATTCTTACCAGTGTCTCTGACATCTACTTTTCACTTATTTATAATCAGTGACTCTGACAAAATGATGTATTTATTAATTTATTTACACCCTTCTGAAATAAAGTATCTAGCATAAAAAACCTAATCTACTGTATATTCTATTCTTTTTTTTTTTTTTTTTTTTTTTTTTTTTTTTTTTTTTTTTTTTTTTTTTCCTCCTGTAGATCAAACCTGAGAGTCCTAAATCAGCTTTTTTTCCTTTCTTCTTACAATGAATGAGGATTGGTAATAATATTTCCTGGATCTGCAGGGGCAGATGAAACTGAACACTCACTTTCATTTCATCATAGCTCACCTTAAAATAATGATTAAAGCACCTGTAAAGATTAATACAGAGCTTTTTATGAGTGTTAAATAATAACTAGGTTTTTATCAATAACTTTGTTTTCATATTTAGTCAAATATGTAGTAGGAAGAAAACTCAAAATTGTTAAGAGTTGGGGGGTTTTATTCTTTAAATTGAAGACCTCATGCAATATAGAGCTAATGGATATTTTTTTTTTAATGGAAGGAGAACAATTATATCAGTTTTCTAGTATTTCCAAAATTTTGACACCCAGTTTATCTATTCACTAGAATATACACTTTAGTTAACCCTTGATTATTTATCTTTTTCTTATACTGTATTACACAAAGCTCTAAGAGCAGCAAATACAACTCCATGCTTTGCACAGATAATAAAGTGATAGAATAGGTACTAATCATTATGGTTTCATGTTTATATCACTAATGAAGATGTAATTTATGCCAAAATTTAAAGATTCTTAATGTTCAACATAGATTTAACATATTGCCTTTGCCTTTGATTCAAAACCCAAAGAAAGAGCAACACAGAAATACAGTGCCCATGTAGAAACATTGGGAAGCATCATGAGATAATATATATCTGCTCTGGGGAGAAGACATTGTCACTTGTAATGTTCATTAAAGACTTCCCAGGTCAGCAGGCTGAGCATATGAAGGACAAAGAGGAATTAGAGGTTTCACTACCCCTTCCTGGTGAGCACATGGTGTGCTTTTCTTCACCATGTTTAGATGTGTCAATAGGAGCAGACACCTCCATAGTAGTATATCAGAGTCACAGAATATTTCTAATTTTTATACTAACCTTGGTATTTATACCAATATAAAATAATCTTTAGAATATCACTAAACATCTGGATTTATCAGTTTGTACTTATTTCTTATTTCCAAGAAGAAAGCTGGAGGACTTAATGACTCACCTTTTTCAAAGCATTTTTTCCTGTCATAGACAAACTTTTGGGTGAAGGAGGGGAGGTGGTAGGGAGGGTTGCTTGGATGGATTTTGTTTGTTCATTTGTTTGTTTCCCGCTACAGAATATTTGCTTGTGACATAGTACATTGTTAGAATTTGCTGTGTTTATCAGGAACACACAGCCTAGTCAAATGAGTTTTCAGTTTGGAGAACGCTGGTGTGCAAATTCAGAGGAGTACAGACACTTATCAAGGCTGCTCTTTTGTTCATGGAGGATGTTAACAACAGTGGTTCAGAGTTTACTGATAAACCCACTCAATACGCTAAGTTACAGGGCAACATTGTGCACTTAACAAAACAGCAGCTGTTAGGAAAAGAATATTTGTGTACTTTACAGGAGTAGACCACAGTCTTAAAATGTTGGCGAAAATGTCACAAACTCAGGTAATTTCTAAATCCTATGTCAATTAATCTTAAAACTTATTTTAAAAAAATGTTTTAAGAAAAACACAGTCTCCAGAAGACAGAAAAGTTGAAGGAGAGCACAGTCCAGCCATAGCACTTGTCTGGTTTTAAGTGTGTACTGGAACCGTAACACCTACATGTGAGGCGCTGAACATGGGCTGCATGAGGATTACCCTGTTTTTTGGTCTGTTCAGATGCTTGCTCAGCTAAAGTTATGGTGGCAAGATTACAAGACAGAAAAATGCTTTCTACCATAGAAGGAAGCTGATTAACTGAAGGCATAAATGAAGAAACCATGGGGTAGATATGTCTACTGTCATTTTTCACTCTTTTCCATTTCTTATGTTTTCTTCCTTCAAAAGTGATAATTCTTGAAAAGTTCATAACTGAAAATGTATTTTAACAACTTTGGCACATTCTAACCCACTTGCAATCAAGGAGTTCATCTGAAAGGAGCAATATTTACACAACGATATGCCACACTGATAGGGGCTATTCAGCTTTAGTATCCGAGAAATCAATTTGTTCCTATGAATAATTCTTTCTTCGTCTATGAAACACTGTTGCATTTCTCTTACCAGTCTTAATTAAAATGTAAATTTTACAATATAAAAAGATAGTAAGAAGTGTACCTGGGAAGAAATTCTACAAGGCAGGAAATTAATGCCTTATTTAAATACATGTTAGCATATACATACAGCGAGCTACAACTCTAAAAGAGCAAATGAAAGCTGATAGGATTACAACATCAGGAGAAGAGACAGCTGCATCTTGTTTTCACAGTTGCCCCAAAATATATTCTTATTATTGTGGGGTTTTCAGAGTATTTTCTATTCCCCGTCCCTTCCAGGCACAGAGATCATGGTTGAGGAGTAGATGAAGTCCCATTCCTGCTCTCTTCCTATTTCACTGCATCAGCAAGCATAACTAGCTACATATATAAAGAGTGGTGAAGGGAGACCAAAGAAACCCTGCACTGAACCTGTTGCTTGTACCTGCAGCAGCTTCAAGAGGTAATCAAATGTTGATGCCAGCAAAGTACACTCTCACATAATTTCCTCTTAATCAAATATGTATCCTTTTATATCCCTAAAAGAATAAGTCCTAATCCAAAACTCATTTCAGCTTTTGCTTCAGTAATAGATAGAGTATAAATATACTGATGTAAGCTGTTTTAAGAACAAATGAAAAATGTGTGGCTCCTGTGAAACATTTTATGAGAACATGAGAGCTATTTTATACATATAGCTTGTGTCTGTGTGGCACTGCTCACTGTGTCCTTGAAAGATTAAAAAATAAAAGAATGAATTAAAAAGTAAAAACAATATATTGAATATATATTTATATATTTATATATTCCTCTTAGATCTGTAGATCTATTGAGTGATACATAGGCTTCTACACTGTAAAAAGATCTGACAGACAATCAGTGGAAAAAGGGGGCACACAAACCACTATTAACAGGAGATAAAGAGACAGGTTCCATCTCCTGTCAACCAAAAAGACTGAACACTTTCTTACTAAAACCAAGAGTGCATTTCCATTACTTATTGCACTGAAAGGGTTAAGAAGTTGACGGCAATTAGCTGCATTGTATATAATATTCCTGTTCCATCTTCCTGGTGAAAACTCTGTCTTTTGCTGAACAAGTCTTAAATGAGTGAATTAACATGATTGCTCATTTCTGTGTAAATCACATTCACAACTTTCTAAGTGTGACCCTTAGTAGCATAATCAAAAATATGGTTTGTAAGCAATTCATGCATCTTAAAGGATAAACACCTCAAATTTTGCCTCATCGGCAATCTCTGTGTTCAGAACTGTCTTAAGCTAAAAACATTAAGCAAAGGTAAAGTTCATACAAATTTTAGAGTGTACCGCTAAATTCTTTAATATTTTGATTTAGAAAGATTAGCCTATTTAAATAATGCATTGAGAATAGTTTAAGTATTTTGGACAAAAGACACCTTTTTTTTTTTTTTTTTTTTTTTTTTTTTTTTTTTTTTGAGATGCAGAACAGAAGCGCTATGCTTGAGGATAGCAGTGGAAAGAAAGTCCCTCTCAATATATTTAAAGAGCTCAGAATAACTTGGAGTGAAAGCAACCTACCACTCAAACATTCAGGCAAGGCATATATTGGTCTCAACAGTAAATGAACCTTGCAAAGAACCTCAATTATTTATTTATAGACTTTCCAACATATATCAATCAAAGTAAAGGACAACTGAAGAATAATAACTCTAGGAGTTTTGGCAGGCAACATCTCTAACTCCATAACCTTTTGATATGAAGAAATACCATGTAACTACAATATCCAAGACCTACCTCCTGCCTATTAAATTTGCTACCAAATATGCTTCCTATCCGAGAACTGAGAAGTGACATTTTCACCTAATGAAAAAGATGTTTAAGTTCTAATTCAGACACTCAGTTCAAAGAAATGTGTCTGAACAAGAACTTATTTTGTCATGCAAGATTCAAAAATTCATAGTTCACAAATTTCAACATGTAAGATAATCAAATGAATTATGTAGTAAAGTAGGGAAAGCTTAGAAAATGTCATGGCAAAAATGATCTTTATTTCTGCCTGCAGATTTAATCTCGCCTTTTTCTGAGTAATTTTTAAGAAGCTCTGGACACCTCCAGCAGTCATTGAATTCTTTGACTCCTGAGACTACAGTATAATGGAGTATTAAGACACAAGTCAGTAATCTTTAGAAAAAAAACAATAAAAGTCAGTGAAAGTTAAAGTGAAATAGAAGAAGAAAAGAAATCAATCATCTGCCAAAATTGGGTAAGAGATGGTCAATGAAACTATTTCAGATCTGCTCTCCAGTTAGCTGGTTTCCCATCCCGAAAGTAGCATTGCTCATTTTTTATCAGCGGAAAATGGCTTTCAGTTTTGTGTCTCTTCTAAAATCTATTATGGATAGTTGCAGCAGGGAGATGGAACAAAGTGCATGTGAAAAGTCAGAGGTATCAGGGATGACAGTATCCTAAAAACAGGGGCAGAACACTAAGTACTTTGAGGCCAGGTTTAGAATCTAAGAAACATTAGGATTTGTATGATGGATTTACCAGGAAATTGCCACATATTTTCTTAGCCATTATTCATATTTGATATCCAGGATCCCCATTTATCTTTATTTTTTTTGTGAGAGGCTCTCAAAGTACGCTGGCAAAAATAATTTATTTGCATTTCATCAGGTGCTAATAAAACAGGGTTAGAACAAAGGTCCGTGTGGCCTTGCGTCCTGTCTCTGACTGGACAGAGTTGATGCCTAAAGAATGTGTAAAAAAAGAAAAACACGAATTATATTTATTTCGGAAAACCTGCCCACCTTTCAAAAACCTGTGTGGTAGCACTTATTTTTTATGTCATAGATGGTGATAATGCTTTCTTTTGTGAATTTGTTCAGGGGTTTTGTGAACCCATGTAAAGTTTTGGCATTCAAAATATATTGTGTAATTTAATGCCCCTCTGGAGTGAAGAAATACTTCATTTGTTTTAAACAGATTGGTTGTTTTATAAACATGGTTTTTGCTTTAAATCAGTCTCACTTGATGTGCTTAGTACTTGGATCGTGATAACCTTATTGTCCATCTTTTTTAAAATGCTCATGTTTTAGAAACATATATCATGCCCATCTTTTTTTCCAGGATGAAGAGTCTTAGTCCAAATAAGTTCTCCTTTTGTGAAAGCAACTGCACACTCTGATAACCCATATAACTCTTTCTGTACACTTTTTAACTTTTACTTTTCAAAATACAAGCTCCAGAGAGATGCCCAACATTCAGGTGTTGTTATCTATCTCATGGGCATATATAGGGGAATTGTTGGATGGTTTCTGTTTCAGTATCTATTCCACAAATAATGTTCTTAAAATTCTGTTTGCTTCTGAGCTGATGGTTTCACAGAGCTGTCAAACATACTGCCATTTCATCTTGGATAGGAATAGATAATTTAGAGCTCACCACTGTTTATAAACTTAAAACTACTTTTCCACAAGAATATTGCTTTGCATTTATCAATTCTGAATTTCATCTGCCATTTTATTGCCCTATCACTCAGTAATGGGACTCTTCACAATAAAACAACATCTTGTGTTCAGAATCTTAAGTACAATCTGCAGAGCCTCTTCTCTAGCTTTGCTGGTAACTCCCTCTGCACATACACTGTACAGCTCAGCTCTCACACCATGTTACTGTGTGCCTCCAGTAGCAACCCCTCTCTGTCATGATAACCTACCATTTTCTACCACCTTTCTTTCTTATAACATGCAGTTGCATGCAATCATCAAATTAACCATCTTTAACCTTAGTTCTTTAAAAAATTAGGGGATTTTTTTTTAAAGACCATTTGAGGACAAACATTGCCAAACATCTTTTGAAAGTAGAAATAAGTTGTAACAATCATAGCGTGCTTACCTACCCAGGCAGTATCACATCACAGCCTTCTCACAGGTTTCTAGGAACTTCCAGAACCCTACTATTTTCTTATGTATACTTAGCTGTAATATATGATTAAACTTAACCATGTTTCTAAGCTTGAAATTAATTTGAACTGAGACATGATCCAAATTTTCATTGTATGGACCTCATTGTAAGAGGGGTAATGTATAAAGAAACACTTTCTCATGCTCACAATTAAATAAAATCTTATTCTTCTACCTGCTCTAACATGATCCTCTAACTGAATATAATGTCTGTAATATAAAATACCTTACCTGGATAAAGAGAATTAAATTTTTAGATGAAAACAATTTAACAGCCAGAAATGAAGATGAGAATTCCCAAACCATTTTACAGGGAACATCCAGAGGCTGGACCTTAGTTTAGATCATCTTCTCAACAATATCCTCTTCTTTTCCCCACTAATCTCAGAACATGTAATAATTTCCACACTATCAGTGAATTAATAATTACAAAACTTGTTTCCACTCGGAAACCCTGAACTAAACAAAACATTATTTCACTCTGAAATTTTTTCAATACTGAAGTACTAAGAATAACAGGGTTGTTATAGGCATGATATTGCCTCAAAACACAACGTTTTATTAAACAAATTCATATTCATACAGTCAGTCTTTCAGCAATATGGATTCTTCTCCTGGTCTGAAAAAAAAAAAAAAAAAAAAAAAAAAAAAAAGAACAACATTCAAAAATAATGCAAGCAGAGAACACTAGCTCTGAGATTAAACAGATATGTTAATTGGGGAATACCTAAGAGAAAAGGTGGTTAGGAGTACTGGAACAGAGGAAATACTATAACAGGAGAAGGTGGTAAGATAATTTTCTCTTACAGTAAAGGATGAGAGAAGATTTATTGCTGGTAGCGCATGACACGATAGTTTGGGAGGAAGAGGGGAAATTATCACATGCCATAAAATGGATATCTCTATCAGGTCCATGATTTTTACTATCCAGTAAAGTTATATTGTGAACCTTTATGAGTAAGCCTGGACCCATCTGTAAATTTTGACTGATTTATTATTTTCTGTTTAAAGAATAAGGTATCAAGGTTTTCCATAGCTTGGCACAAAAACAGAGGAAAAACAATCTTGTTCAGCTCAGCGTTTTGTTTTACAATGGTTCAAACAGAAAGCCTCAGTAAATGCTGAGATTTTACACTCACTGGATCAGAAAGCAAGCCTACCACTTAAAAATACTAGATTTCACATACTTGTAGATAAATTCTTGCATAATAATTTTTTCAGGCGATGACAATTAAAACTAACATTTTTTGAATCAGTAAGGATAATACGCACTTAGCAAAAGTTGGTTTGTTGTGTTTTTAAATCTTAACAAAATCACTTGCGCTTATTTTCAGAACAGCCCTACAGTAACAAGCTAATCAGATAATTACAACTTTCCCTATTGACAGAGAAATAGTACATAACAGGAGACACAAGGTAAACTGCAAGGAAAAAGATTTTTAGAATATTTTTAACATTTTGGGAATTCAAGTTGTTTAAATTTGCAAAAACAACCAAAACAATGGAACTGAAGTATATTGCCATGATAACCTGAAAAAAGTTCCAAAGACATTGCTAGCAGCTATACCTCTACTATGAAAAACACAGCACTGCATATATGGTTTCTTATTGCATGTATAGTTAAATAACATGACAATAACAAAGATTTTGATTATGGTTAATGGACATGCTATACTAGGAAATATTAAAAAGATATAGTATTATTATTCATTGATTGATTTCTATACTGAAGGTATTATAAAAGGTACATTTAAAACAGTTTTCTAGCTACAATCTTAATATGATTTGCAGTAGATCTGGCTTCCTACCTCAGCAAGTGCTTCATCACAGAAACCTTCCTGCCTGCTACCATGTTGTAAAAAAATCGATTCACTTCTAATTGAAGAATAAAGTTGCTTGAGGTGTCTGCCTAGTGATACAGATTTAATGAATAGGCATCCATTCTAGATGGAATGGAATCTCTGCTTTCAATATAAATTAATATGTTTCTAACAAATGCTACAAAATAAATCTTGATTGCTTTTTCTTCTATATTGTGATAAATGTGCATTATAGAAAAGTGGGGAGTTAAAAAAAAAAAAAATCACTTTAAATGTAAATATAATAGATTGTGCACAGTAAGTTTAAAGAGTTACCATCCTGTCCTCAGTGATTTACAGCTCTACACACTTGCTTTATCAGTCTATCAAGGTTTTGTGTTTGTTTTGTTTCTGCTCTGCTTTGTTTAATTCATAAAACTGGAGTGGAATGGAAATCCGTAATCATATCCTAAGGCACAGTCTTCAGTACAAACAAAACCATCAAAGAAACCAGTAACAACAGTCTTCCTTGCTTTCATAACAACATAGTTAAAATTTATATTACGGGTATCACTTGTTCATTCATTTCGTCACAGGCAAAACACAGAACAACGGTAAGCCTGTTTTAATTTGTGATATAGATGCAGCACCTCCATTCTGCACGTGTGGAACAGCAGCACGCAGGAGGATTACTATTGAAGATGGCATCCCTTTTTTACTCTTTATAGTCAGTGAAAAAAGAATAAGAGCCTTTTCTCCTAATAGTGATTTCAAATGCTTGAGGTTTATGTTCAAATCTGAATAATTGTGGTGGTGTGTCTGTCGCCCCACAGCTGATTATAAAAACACCCTAGGGCAATCAGGCTATCGAAACTAAAGTTAGGCATTGTGTCTTAAGCACCGAGAACACCACTCACTATAAAACCTCTACATCTACCTCAGCTTTTGTATGTGTAGAGGAGTTTCTCCCATAAAAAGACAGCGTTAATAGAAACATCTATTTTCCATAAGTATGTTTTTATGACATGTAAAGCCACAGGCTTCATCAAAATCAATCTAAGCCCCGGCAATCAGGCTGTTAGCTTCTAAAGGGTAGGAAACAAGGGTGGCTACAGGTTGTGACATTCTTCTGTTTATTTAATCCCAAGATTAACAAATGCAAAAGATGGAAGTATGCAAAGGAAGCAAAGACTACCAAGTGGACACACAAGATTTGACCAGCTTCACAAACAAAACTTTGGGGAGTCTAGGAGTTGAATTAGAAGAACCTTGTTCTAATTCCTCAAAATCAAAACCATAACCCTTTTCTTAACTGTTTGCTTTTTAATTCTAAAATGGAAGTAAACAATTAGCAACACTAAAATTTAAATATTAGTTAAAACTAATTGCTAATTGCGTTAGCTGAGTTGTTTTCCACTCGCGAACTATCTATGTCATACTGCTGTCACAAAAAATTTAACTCCATGTAGCTTTCTTTTCAGTGATACTGAGCTACCTACAACATTACAAGCAGATGTTCCGTCACTATCTGCCTGCCTTCCTTCTGCCCACATGTACCAGCTCCATCACAGTAGCTCTGCTTTCTTTGGTAGATGCCTGATTTACAAAGGTACACATGGAAGGGGAGTCAGCATCACATCACCTCTTGTCATTTGTCAGTATAAATAACCAGGTATTATAGACTACAAGAGAACTAAGTTATAAACCACTATTTAATTATTTATAATCCATTATTATTATTATTTACAAGAATAATTCTAATGTTAGTACAGTAGCATCAGCTACCAGGCACAAATGAATAATAACAGGCTTTTCAGTATGTATTCTAAAACAACTTCTCATTTTAAAATTCATCATTGTCTGTGTAATACCAACCATATTGTAATCCCTGCTTGGTGCATCTGGATTCTCATTAAATAATCACGGCCGCAGCATTATAAATCATTTACAGCATATAGTCTCACTTGAAGTGTCCTGGAAAAACAAACACTCACAGTCTGTAAGAACTGTAAATCATCACTTCAGAGGAATGACATGTGGCAGCCAGGCCAAAACCAGTCAGCCCCTTTAATTATTAATTTATTTATTTATTAGCATGTGTTCTTGAAAATTTAGCCATCTCACACAGATTGTCTCCAGGGAAACAGTTACAAAATAAATAAAGGGCTATCTTAATCCATCATATATTTTATAAGTCATGGCAGTCTGGTGAAGTTCCTGATGACTGGAAAAGGGGAAACATAACCCCCATTTTTAAAAAGGGAAAAAAAAGAAGACCTGGGGGACTACAGGCCAGTCAGTCTCACCTCTGTGCCCAGCAGGATAATGGATCGGATCCTCCTGGAAGCTGTGTTAGGGCCATGGAAAATAAGGAGGTGATCGGTGACAGCCAGCATGGCTTCACTAAGGATAAATTATGCCTGAGCAATTTGGTGGCCTTCTGCGATGGCATTACAGTACTGGTGACGAAGGGAAGACCAACTGACATCATCTACCTGGACTTGTGCAAAGCATCTGACACTGTCCCACACAGTATCCTTGTCTCTAAATTAGAAAGACATGGATTTAATGGATGGACCATTCAGTGGATAAGGAATTGGCTGGATGGTGGCACTCAAAGATTTGTGGTCAATGGTTTGATGTTCAAGTGGTGTTCCTCAGGGGTTGGTGTTGGGACTGGGGCTGTTAAATGTCATGGTTGGCGATATGGGCAGTGGGATTGAATGCATCCTCAGCAAGTTTGCTGATGAAACCAAGCTGTCCGGTGCAGTCAAAGTGCTGGAGGGAAGGATGTGCCAATCCAGAGGGACCTGGGCAGGTTTGAGAGGTGGGTGCGTGAGAACCTCATGAAGTTCAACAAGGCCAAATGCAAGGTCCTGCACATGGGTCAAGGCAATCCCAAGCACAAATACAGGCTGGGCAGTGAGGAGATAGAGAGCAGCCTTGCAGAGGACTTGGGGGTGTTAATGGGTGGAAAACTGACTGTGAGCCAGCAACGTGCACTCACAGCCCAGAAAGCCAACCGTGTCCTGGACTGCATCAAGAGAAATGTGGCCAGCAGGTCGAGGGAGGAGATTCTACCCCTCTACTCCACTCTCATGAGAAGCCACCTGGAGTAATGTGCTCAGCTCTGGGGTCCACAATAGAAGACAGACATGGACCTGTTGAAGTGAGTCCACAGGAGGGTCATGAAGATGATTGGGAGCTGGAGCACTTTCCCTATAAGGACAAGCTGAGAGAGTTGGGGGTGTTCAGCCTGGAGAAGAGAAGGCTCTGGGGAGACCTTATAGTGGCCTATCCAGTACTTCAAGGGGGCTACAGAAATGATGGGAATTGACTCTTTCTCATGGAGTGTAGGGATAGGATGAGGGGTAAAGTTTTAAACTGAAAGAGGGCAGATTTAGGTGAGATGTAAGGAAGAAATTCCTCCCTGTGAGGGTGGTGAGGCCCTAGCACAGGTTGCCCAGAGCAGCTGTGGCTGCCCCCTCCCTGGCAGTGTTCCAGGCCGGGTTGGACGGGGCTTTGGGCAACCTGGGCTAGTGGAAGGTGTCCCTGCCCATGCCAGGGGGGTGGGACTAGATGGTCTTTAAGGTCCCTTCCAACCCAAACGATTTTATGGTTCTATGATCCCTTGTAGAACTACGTTAAAATAACTGGCATATGGCCAACATTTTAGACCTTATCCTAATCAGCAGCACCTGCCTAACCATGAAATAGTTAGTTTGCCCTTTGCCTCTGAAAACAGCATTAGGCAGCTGCCAACAATGGCCTCTCATGTCTTATGAATAAGAATAACCATTTACTGGCTATCAAAACATCATCTCCCAAAAGAAAAAAGGGAAAGAGGTTGATGGCCTTGAAAAAATTCATCATAGGGTAAGTTATCTACCTTCTACACAGTGCTCAAGTTCCACACAGACACTGCTTTGTTAATAACTCACAGAAAAGAAAAAGATGAAGCTTCATCTGGAAACCCAGCTAACTCTAAAGTGTGCTTCTATGGCTACAATTAATCAACATAACTCAAAGGCATGGATCAACAATGTAGATGTTCTCTCCTCTGATTTTGACTTTTAAAATAAATATTGATATACAAGTTGCTCTGTTATTGTGTATATACACCGGTAATAACTACACTAAACTCAAACATTCAAACCTTTGATCAGAAAAAAAAAAAAAAAAAGCTTATTGTACAATGCTATAAAATACTTCTTCCTGCAGCTGCTTAACCAGTTACTCCTGGACTTAGGACACAAAACTCCTAGCAAGTGTCATTTGAGCTCTTGGTAGACCAAAATGCCTAGGGCAACATGTCTAACCTAAAATTGAATGCTTTCTCTCAGAAAATGTATTTTCCCTATAGGCAGAATGGTATCTACAAAAACGATTTCATCAGCACTTGAAACACCTGTAACTTCCCACCCCTAGTAAACACACACAGAGATTTGCCTTTCTGTGAACAAATGCTCTACATTTTTGTCAGCTGGTTCTTACATTAAAACCACAGCTTTTGAATGAATTCCAGCACTGCTGGTAAGACCAATCTCTAGACTTTCAAACATTTAAATCTATTAGCCAACAAGAAGTCTGCCACACTTTTTATAGAGTTTGGACCAACATTTAATTCCTGTCACTGTGAGAAAATCTCAACTTTACTTACAGGCTGAATCCAAATTGGGATTTATAGTTTCCAGTTATTAGAACTTAAACCCATTTCCTCACTTGCAGAGCTGCCTCCCAGTGGCAAGCAACAGGGCACTAGTCCAGTCTGGAGCATTCAAATGGAATGGTCACTAAAGAAGAGAGACATAAGCATAATTTATATTGTCATGGTAACACATAAATGATGTTTTTATGGCTGTCTTCCATCAGAGTACAATTTATGCCCTGTTTCCCAGTCTCCAACCTGATGAGTTCGTAGCACCAATAGCATTAAACTATGTTTGACTCTCACATTTTGGTCTGCACCTGGCTGTAAAGTCACAACGGTAAGGAAAAGCCCTGATCCATGGCCCATCATTTCTGTCACCTGACCCTGTATACTTTATGAGAGTTTGCTGGATTTAGCCTGTGCTGTTACTTTTCATGTAACCTGGTGTAACAGCATCTCAGGTGTCAATATTCAGCCAAGTCAAGATGTCTGCATCACCTGGGACACAGAAGGCTTTTCATCATCCATTGTCTCTTAATGTGTGAAAGAACATTTGCAAGATCATTGCTTGAATCGAATAGGAAAAAAAAAAAAAATCTATATTTATGTTGCATTAATTGATGAAAAACATGTGAAAGAAATTGCTTAAGAAACAGCAGACCATGCCCAAACACTGATTTAATGTTGTGACCACTGAACTGTTTTCAGAGTGGAAGAGAAGGTCATTAACATACAATGATTCATTTGTGTACTAACTCCCATGAATTTCAGTCATAATTCTTTAAGTCATGGATGGTCCACACAGCTGGGAATATAAAATACTCTGCAAAAGATGTCCAGTCAGAAATGAAATGTAAAAAAAAAAAAAAAAAAAAAAAAAAAGATTCGGCCTCAAATTCTCACAGCAGTAATCTGCCTAGGATGTAATTGCCCCTAGCATCAGCTGTCCTGAGCACAGATAATTGCAGATGACCTCAACCTCCTCACAAATTGCTTCACAAAGTTGACATTTGCACCCTTTGAGAACTGACACACACCACTGAACTGATGCTGGATACTCATTCAGCTGTGTCAGTCCTGACTGTATATACATAACTACAACATTCTCAGAGCGTACAGCTTCGAAAACATTATCATTTGCTTTGTGACGTTTTTGAGGAAAGAAATCCCTGTGCTTTTCTGCCTTGATGTCCTGGTGACACAAGACACCATCATACTTTCAGAGGTCTGTGTTGAGAAATCAAATACACCCTACTTTGTGTACTCTTTTTTACAGCTTAAACTTACAAATTATTATTGTTATGGTTCTTGAAAAGTCACTCTGAGGTGTACATTTATTAAGATGCTGTTAAAATGTACTGAAACACACTAACACAGCATGAAGAAATTCTCAGAGCTCTGTCTGAATGTAGATAAGACTGTACTGAAATAAAATTATACCATGTCCCACTTTAGGAAGATTAAAAAAAAAGAAACTTTTTTGAGACGTGTTATCTTTGGATAGGAAATAACTGTTGACCAGTTAAACCATGGCAGTGTCAAGCACTAAAAATAAGCACTCCACATAATTTTAGATGATTTAACTCAGAGTCTGCCACATTCATCCTAGATTTGGAAATAGGTGTGGCTCCCTATAGATCTTCACGCATTTTTCCAAATAGTCATGCATTAATAACCTTACACCAGATTCAGACAATTCCCTTTTCTCTGTATGCCTCTAGATTGCAGGAATACAGTACTAACAATAAGCATAAATTAAGCTTGGACTTCCTTTCCCTCCCTTCTGGGAACAATGACAGCAGTGATTAGAAAAGAAACAGCATTCTTGAAAGTAAGCATCAGTATCAAAAGAAAAACTATCTAAAATACTAAATGAAAACCTAATTTATATATACATACTTTTTTCTGTAGCTTTTCTTGAAGCCTTGCTTTCTTTTAGATTTGAAAAGCCCCACATCCTTACAGAGACTGCCAACTCTCCTCCCCATCATAGTTCTCTAATAATTGACTTTTCTTCTTCTGAGAATATATATATATATATAAAAATATGTATATATTCCTAGGTGCAAACTGTCCTCTACAGTGAGTTCAGCATGGACAGTAAGACTCACCCCAGAAATAGGTTAAACTACTGAGATCTTTGCTGCTTGATGCACGCCTGTGATGTGGTCTAATGTGTAATAGCTGTGACTGCACTATAGGTATATCCTAAATTGACAATTTCTAGTTGTTTCTGCTTTCCCACTTCCAATCATAATTCTGGACTTGAAGCTCAGGAAGGGTAGTGATCCAGAGCTTGGGAACTGGTCCCCTAACTGTTTGCTCATATATTGCTTGTCTAAAGTAATTGTTCTGTATGCATTCCTCTTGAACACCTTAATCAACAGAGGTGTATGGTAACCTTATAGCTCAGTAAATTCTCTTAGCTGGGAAATTCTGCAGTCCTCATAAAATTGTCACAGATAACTTTTTTTACTGTATTATAACTGTCCATACTATCCATAAAAGTATCAGCTCTACTTTCCCTCCAACATATTTACTAATGTTAAATAAACTATGTCTAAAAGGGAATTTATAAGTTTTTAAAAAGTATTTAGTACATGTACATGAGAGGTTACAAGCACGTTACAGACATATGAACGATAAAAGCTCCCGATAACACATTTTGGGTGCTACAACAAATGATTAATTATTTCCTATTGACCAATTATTGTCTAACCTTTGTAATTGTATATCCTTAACATAAAATATGACCAAAATATGACTCTGTGCAATGTGTTCCTATATGCTACTATTATTCCTGAAGTAGTTCCTCTGCATTATGCCGTTTCTCTGTTTGATTTTAGCTTATAATATTCATGGACCTGGATGCTGAGGTCTCTCTGGTAGTGGCCACCCCCAATTCTTGTCATAGGAAATAAGACATGAGATTGTCAGGCATATTACAGAGCAGGTCCAACATTTGAAAGTTATAAATGCATCCTCTGCCTTGTGTATAACACTACTGGAGTCTTATCAAAAGAGATAAGGGTACAGACGACTGTATGGATTCACAGTGATATCACATAACATACACAATTTTGATGACTTTTTAAAAAAGCACCTCTTTGTTTTCCATCTTGCACCCTTACTAAAAAGGCAAAAAAAAAATAATCTGCTGACAAACACCTCAAATGAACACCAAGCAAAAATAACATTAAGTCAAGAGTACAACAACAATCATAGAATCCTAGAATATCTTCAACTTGGATGGGACCCGTAAGGTTAATAGTCCAACTCCCTGCTCCTCACAGGAGTACTTAAAACTAATCTATATGACTAAGAGCATAATCCAGATGCTCCTTGAACTCTGAAGGCAATGAAAAACCAAAGGAGAAGCAAACCCATTCCTTTGTCCCAAAGTATGCAAACTACCCAAGAATCTCTCAAACTACCTTCGGAGTGTTGTTTGAGTAGACCACCAACAATATCTAAGACTCAGTCACAAGAAAAAGAAGAGACATAGGCAAACTCAAAAAGCATAATGCCTGACAAGCTAAAACAATATGGTTGGCATAGCTTCAACCCCACTGTGATACTAGAAAAATTGTAATACCATAGAGATTACAGAAGCCCCAGGTTCAATCATGGGTTTGGATTTCAAGTATATCTGTGTTTGATTGTGCAATATTTGTCAGTTTGATATGAAGATAGACAGCATTTGCAATGCCCAGGTTCAGGGTGACAGCATGGCAACTCAGCAACCACAGTGGGGCTATTTTCTCCTTGAAGTCACATTCTGGGTCTATACCTCTTTAAGTTCACTCAGTACCTTGTCAGGACACTCAGAACCTAAAAATGGCACCTTTGGCAAGAAGAGCAGAATGAACTGTCGGGTGTGAGAACAGGCAGAAGTTTCCAGAAGATACTGGCCCACAACAGCAGCTAGCTAAGGAGCTTGCTGCCTGTGAAGTACAACTCCACAAAGCACTTTTTCCAGATGAGTTTCAGTGATTCAAAACAAGCACTCATAAAAGGAAAAAAAAAAAAAAAAAAAGAAAGAAGGAAAAAAAAAAGAGAGTGACTTGTGCTTTTGGCACCTGTTTGCTTCCTGTGGTCTCCAAATGGAACCCCGTATTGTTTGTGCTAATCCATCTCTGAGTTGACAGAGGTGCAAGTTGTGAGCCACAGCTTGCATGCTGTGCTAGAGAATGGCAGAGCTCAATAAAAACAATTATTTCAAAGCCTATATCTCATCTATTATTAAACCTGTGAAAAGAGTTTTAATTTCCTGTGCAATTATACAGTGCGATGTCATATTTTAGGCAGGGGGAGGGGGGAAAAAGAGGGCTTGCTTTTGATCAAAAACCCGGTTTTCATATTTTATGGTTTGGATAGCTATGTACCTTGGGACCTAATTTGAAGCTCATATACTTCTCTTCAGTCAGAATTTGAGTAAGTCCACTTAGCTATTTAATTATTCCATTTTTTCCTCATAAAGAAAGATAAATTATTAACATCTTGCAGTTTGGAACACCACAAGCAAATGTTGTATTTTAACCATGTGTAGGTATCTTGCTAACGTGTAATAGCAAGGGATGATGAATGCATTTTGCAATGAATTCGTACAATTACTTTGACTAATGCTTCTGTGTCATGTATGACACAAATCAGATTCTCCATTACTATTATTTGTTTTCTACTTAGCAGTGATTATTAAACAATCCATAACAATGACCACTTTCCTTTAAAAATACAGTATCGATTTATATTCTTACTGGCGATAAGCTCACAGCAAATGGATCTTTGGAAAAGGAAAAACAAACAAAAAGACTCCCTGTTTAAACAGTTGCAGAGCTTCTTTGCACAGTGACAGAAGCAGAAACCCCAGTGGGGCTGGAGTCTCATCTGTGAGACTGTAGAAAAGAAGCAGCTTCTGACATTTAGATCTCTTGTAAGCAGTCTCATCTATGTGTTGTATCATTATGGAATTAAAATTCTTTTATTCTGCTCTTCTGTTTCAGAAAACATAAACATTTCAGAGAAAATTAGGGTTTCCACCATTTACACAGGGACTGCATCTTTACGTGCCTCAGCATTCAGCATCCAAATGTACTGTCATTTTGATTATATGTAAGATAATGAAATATTGAATAAATATTCATAGGAATTCAGGAGGGGATTATGATACAAGGAAATGAAACCACTATGTGCAAGGCAAAGTGAGAAATGATTAGCTATCTCAGATCAGGGAATGTATAGCTGCAGGTCAAGTATAGGAAGGGGAAGCTCACATTGTGCCTGTATCAGGTGGAAGATGAATCACCACAGACCATTTATGAGGCCTTTAAGGAAATGAAACAGATCTAGTTTTAGAAACGACTTACTAAAAGTATACAAAAGAACCCAAGGGCTGTTGTGCTATTTACAGACATGGACGTACATAAACACGTATGAATATATGCCTCCATATATATGTGTATACATATATATACGTATTTATACGTGGGAGAGAGAGATGGAGAAAAAGAATAGATCTGGAAATCAATCTCTTGTTTCTTTCTTAAATTCAGAGAGAGATATATTGATTTCCAAATGCATTTTCTAAAGCAGGACTCACTCTGGAGAAAAACCTGAGATTCTGTGGAGCAAAACTGAATGCACAAGCTAGCAAACTGCCAAATTGGTTCATGTGAAACAAAATATATGTACATGGAAAACACCACTGCATTTTATGAATGATAACAAAGACAGCATTTCCAGAGAGCATCAACATTTCCTTCTAATCTGTTAACCATTCAGATAGGGAACAGAAAAGGACACCAAAAGTAGAAAGAATAAAATGGAAGATTTTTAATAAACAATTTATCAAATATTTCAAAATACAGTAAAGTAGAAGAACTCAGTATACATGGAGTAAGAGTTTTCCTGAGTTATCACATGTATGAATAATCTAATGTATTATTCATCTCCTCTTACTGGAGGAAAAACATCCAGCAGATTATATGGTCAAACTGTCCTCTTAGAAACACCTGTGCAATCTGTGCTGTCTTTGAAGTTCACCTACATTATACATCACCATCTTCAATAGTCTTTAGAAGTATACCTGCTATCAGAGTTTCTCCATGAAGGTGGAATTTACTTAAATATTCTATCTCAGATTTGCTGGTACAGCTCTGCTCTTTTGCACTGTCCAGGCAGTTAACCTGTCTTGGCTTTTTTGTAACTGCAGTTTATCCTGAAAGTTGTGTAAAAATGATCACCTGCCTCTCCCAGTACAAGCATGGGAGAAGGAGTAGGGCCTAGTCCTTTTTTTTTTCAGGTTCCCTAGACTAGATCAAATACAAAAAAACAAAAAAAACCAAAAAAAACAAAAACAACCAACCTGATTTAATCTACTAAAACAACATGATTCTCATTGACACATAAGGAGTAGGGCCTAGTCCATTTTTTTTTCAGGTTCCCTAGACTAGATCAAATACAAAAAAAAACAAAACAAAAAAAAAAAACACCACCAAAAAAAAAACTTATTTAATCTACTAAAACAACATGATTCTCATTGACACATACTCTCTTATCAGGCACATCTCTGACAAGGTATAAAAGTCAACACTAGAGAACATTGTGCAAAAGTCAAAATGAATGAATAAGAAACAGAAAGAGAACAGAAGGATTTAAATTTTTCCCTTCAAATAATATAAACATGTTCCTTTTTGTGCTGTAGTACTCTGCAAGTTTTTGTCACCATTCTATGATTTACACTTCCTCAAAACTCAGTTCTGAAAAGCTGTTTAGCATTATTCTTCATTAAACTAATGTGACAGAGGGTAGTTAAGCTTCTGCTATGTGGTGCTTTGGCTATATTCTTTTCTGCAGTGCCCACAACAAACAGGATGTTATTCAGTTATGAATTACTTTATTGATTGAATTAAATAAATAGTACATGAATTTCATGTACAGTACACATGGTTTATCCTCACTGTCATAAATTATTCCTTATTCTACTGAAAGGAGCTATTTAAATTTAGTTGGAAACTTACTTAATCACAGGGCTTTTTCTGGAAAATCACTATTACAGAGTAGCTGCTAGTAAAGCTCGCTCTCCCTAAAACACTTAACGAACTATTATGGTGAAGGTCTCCATTCATCAGGAACAAACATACATTTTTATACTTCCTTCCTTTAAAGAAAATCAACACTACCACGTGACAACATTAATGGTGCAAGGAGCCATTTGGTTTTTATTGTAGCTAACTGACATGATATTGTATTGTCTTAAAGTTCAGTGGTGTACTCTGCAATCTAGTAGACCTCCTGATTATTTAGAATCCATGCAGTACTAATTGATAGCACAGTCAGTTGATAGTGCAAAACATAAAAGCTAACAGTAATTCTTGCCCTTCTTACTCAGACACCTGAGAGCTGGCTACCTGGATGAATTACTAAAATACTAATCATCTGATTACTATACCAAAATACTTTCTTATTTGCACTCACATAATCTTCCATTCTGGTTTGTCACCCAGACCATTTCATGCTTTGGCTACATTTGGAAGGCTAACTCACATTTTGATGGGGGCTGTATGGCCGAGAAAATGGTAAAAGAAATTTCATATTCTTGCCTCTCTTACCGGTTACTGGAGTCATCTGTACTGCAGACCTTCAAGATCTCACTGTGAGTTGCTAGCAGACATGGCTGTCAGTAAATAATACAATTTTTCAAGCATTTAAGTCCTTTAGAATAAAAGTATTATTTTCTGAAATGACTTAAGCTTTTTGGCCAGCACTGTCAAGAGCCTAAAGCTAGGAATGACATTAGGCATTTTTAAATGTTTAAATAAATTTACAAATCTGGCCTAAAGGAATTCAAATTTCATTTAAATTAAATTAAGCCAATCATTTCGGTCCATTGCTTGAAGACAGAAGTATAAATCATAAAAAAATCCTACTGATATACCACAAGGACTGAAACTGAACTGACTTCTTATCGGAAATTACCTCCATGGTTGTCTACGAATAATAATAATAATAAAAAAAAAACAGGTTTCAAAACTTGTTATGAACTTGATAGCTAATAAATCTAGCCTGATACCAAAGTTAATCAGAGGACTATTCAAGATATTTCCATTACACTGATCCTGTTATGTTCACATCTGTTAGCATTCAGAGAATACTTTCATAAATGCAGAAATCTTTTGTCAAGAGATAGACAGATAGTTGTGTATATATATATATATATAAATTGCATTAAGGCAGGGAAAACAAATTTAGCTCAGGCTGCAGCCTGAATGTATCTCGAACCGGGGTATGGATTTAACCCTCAATAGAAGGTGATAAATCATTAAATTCAGATAAACCTTCAGATACTATAATTCTTCAAACTTCAAAATAGCCAGGAATTTTATGTGATCCTTTTATAGTCATCACATATTGGTGACAAATTCTACAAATAGTACTTGATGTTGAGTGTTTAGTCAGCTCGCTGTACACCACTGCTGCTTCAGAGGACTGACAGTAGCCTTGGCCCTTTTAGGAAAAGGGTGAAAATTAATACATTTGGTGGTTTGGCTTCATGATTGTGCTTCTCATCATAAACAGCAGACTCTCCGACTCCTGAATGTCAGTGAAAGACATGACATGAAATGCCATGAAGAGAAGGACTGTGCCTACTTGATGACGGAGGGTCAGTGCATGATAGTGGCTTTGTCTTAAATTTGGTGGACAGAAAGAAAGGCAGCCACCTCTACTATGAAAATATGCCCTGAAATGAGAAAATGACTTACAGGTCCTAATCACTGCTGAGATTTCAAGACTTAGAGTATTTAATTGCTCCTTTTTATCAATCAAAACTTGTAATATCAATTAGTTACTAGGTGATTTTCTCTGCAGGCAAAGGAACTTGGGAAACAGAAAACTGTGTTTTTTGTTGTTTTGTTTTTGTTGGTTTTTTTTTAATTATTTCTATTTTCTTTTAAAGCAACTTGGGCACTTCCTTCTGTGATGACCATCGATGGAAGAATAGCCCTGATAGCAGATAGTCCAAGTTTCCCTATGTGAAGCTGGGAAAGCTTTCCTTTACCTAAATAGAAAATGATAGTTCTGAAGAGTCAAAAAATATTTGTGATCCCATGGGGCAACAGCAAACATCACTAAAACCAAAAAGCTATTAACAAATAAGCAGATACTAGCAAATAACTGTCAATTAACAGTCAATAACAGATAACAGGTTTGTTCTGCATTTGGAGAAAGAAATGAGTTTTACGTAATGATGAAGTACTTTTCGTTCTACAGAATGGATCAGTTAAGTCGTTTTAAGTCAGTAAGTCTAGAAAAGTTGCATCTGAGAGTTCTCCAAAAACCACTTTCAACCACTAATGTTCTTTTCCATTATGTCTTGTAATGCTGAGGAAGAACTAGGCAACTGATAGACTAACTAATGCGTTGATAATGTGCATATAAAAAGATAAACAGGATGAGGTATGTAATTACAGGCTTATTGGTCTCGGGGAAAAAAAAAAAAAAAAAAAAAAAAAGCTTTTTAAAAAAACATAGTAGCAGAAGTTTTAATATATAGGAAAGAAAATAAATACATGATGGTAACATCCTAACATCAAACAACATAACACCTAATGAATATGCATGGCAATATTGTATCATTCAGGAAC
>NW_020799099.1:36022764-36042945 GCF_003259725.1 Athene cunicularia
TTTTTTTTTTTTTTTTTTTTTTTTTTTTTTTTTTTTTTGTGATGACTTGTTGCTAAGCAGAAGTACTTTTAGCAATCTACAGGAAGGGATTCCTGCTCCCCCTCTTTCAGAATTTTAGCACTAAAGTAAAAAAAATCCACAAAATCACATCAGAGAAATAATGTGTGAAGGGAATAATAAATAATTAAGACTGATGACTGATACAAAAAATGCAATAGCTTGATAAAGCAGACACATGCAAATTATATTCACCTAATGAATGTCCTAATGAAAGGGAAGAAGCCAGAAAAAGAAACCCTACAAAGTCACCAGCTCTCCCCTAAGAATTGGTAGGGCAAAAACTTTCAGTACAATATTGTGATCCAAAGCCAATGGTTCTGTTGGATACACAAGTGGGAGAGACTGAAGTTGGAGCAGAAAAGTGAACTTACCTCTCTGACAGTGCTAAAGCCCTCCCAGAAATCAGTGTCCAGTTCTAACACCTCTGACTCAGAAAGATGCTGCTAAGTTAGAGCTGGTTCAGAAGAAAGCCACAGGACTGGAAAACATTCTTAACATAGGAGGCAGATAGAGATCAATCCGTTTAGGTAATCAAATAGGAGTATATTGGCTGCATCTATAAGTGCCTTTGTAGGAACATTATGCAAAATAAATGCCACAGGAAAAATAGGGTAAAAATACCCCCAACAATAAGAACAAACCCTCTGAATTCAGCAAACAGACTAGAAAAGCAGTAGAAGGTCCTATACTTTGGAGGAATGCATATATTGCTATAAAATAAAATTATAATTAAACATTCCTTTAAATTAAACTCAAAGATATTTGAACACTATTTAAGTAAAAATACTAAACTACTCTTAACAGGTTGAAAAAAAAAATCATAATTTCTATCAGAGCAAATATAATGTAAATAAATGTAATCATTAATTTTCTAAATTTTTGTTTGTTTGAAACCCTGAAGGAACTGTTTTAGTTAACACTACTTGCTGTACTGACCATCAAGACTGAATTTTTGGAGGACAACCCCAACAAAGCATGAACTGTTTTTATTCATAAGCATTTTCTTCTGCTTTGTTGAAACTGGATGATGAATTACGCTTTTTAAAAAAACATAGTAGCAGAAGTTTTAATATATAGGAAAGAAAATAAATACATGATGGTAACATCCTAACATCAAACAACATAACACCTAATGAATATGCATGGCAATATTGTATCATTCAGGAACTATATCATATGACAATATATCCACATAATTTTTTTATGCTCCAATTTACTAATTTCTAATAAAACAGAAATAAAGTAACCAAGAATAAGACTATTTAGTACTTGCACTTCTGTAATCAGTTTGAAAAGTTTATGAGTGTAACACATTTTATTTCTGAGTAAACAAACGTAGAGTTAAGGGCCAATATAGTTTTTGATACTTTGGCAAAGCTGAGTACCAGAAACTTTATCAAGGAATCTAAATTTAAAGTTACTTGTTTTAGAGAAACTGAGATACAGAGATATCACTATTTGCTTTAGAGATATTTGATATCCACAATTTCAGTGAAAAATGTAACAACTACATGCAGTGGATCTGGCAAATTTGTGGTGTATTTTCAGACAGAGGTGGATTCACGTCCTCCTTTTATTTTTTTGAAAAAAAAAAGTGAGATCTTTACCAAGACTTGTCCAGTATTTCTTTACAATCATTTGTGTAGCTCCACAAGCACGCTGATGAAATAACTGATTTAATACAGTTCCAATATACAGCTAGTGCCTGTAATTACGTGACTTTTTCGGTTAACTGTAAAACTATGCATACTTATTCAGATAATATTTGTTCACTTTTAATAACGTTCATCCAAGCCTTCATATCAATCTAAGCTGTTGAAAGCCCAGTTTCTCAGACCCACTATTTTATGAGGAAGGGCAGTTTTTTCCCTTCTATTTACCTAAAGCTAGAAGGATATCACTCTAGCATCTACCCTCAGACCATGAGATGAGTGATGGGTTGTTCTAAGGTCAAATTAATAATACACATGGGGATTTAATGTAGCATTTGTTCACTCTACTGTAGGAATCAAGTAACTAAACAAAAAGCCAGGAGACATACTGGCATCTCAGGGATCTATATGGCTAGAGTAAGGTTAATATATATTAAGTATTATTGGTGTAAAATAGCTTAGCATATATTTTGGTGGGCATGATTACACATATCCTGATATGTGCAATTTTTTTCTAACTCAACTTTTAAATAAAACTGTTCAACATTTTTTCTAAGTAGATAAATCTCAAAATGCACATTGGCTGCAAGGAACTGATTGATAGGAAAACATATTTCAAATAAATTTTCCTAATTAATATTGGCATTCTGAATTTGCCATTACAGTATGTGCCATTCTAACTTCCTTGCAGTTTGCAGTCTCCTAGCCTGGATTTCTGTACTGCTGCTCCTAAAAATTCTACCGCCTTTTAGTAAGAAGGCCAGTAGCAGCAGCTGGCTCAGTATTATAAATTTTAATTAAAATCTTCATTTTCTGATATGTCACTAAGGTTTTCTATAGGAAAAAGCAAAAATAGGCATGACAAAATTATTTCAGTGTTCTCACATCGCACTGCGTAAATATATATGCTATTGGCTTTTTTCACTCCATAGGTGTAATTCTTTTCAGACATTAGTTGACAGAATCTAGTTGACTTTTTTTATTTTCTTTCAGTTTTTACAGTTCATTGTATCTGGCTTCCACAAGATATACAAGACCAATGAAAATTAAAGATGGAACTTGACACTGAAACTTATACTTAGTGTTACAAATAACTGATTTCCCTCACCTCTTAGATACATTTGTGGATTCTGTATGAAATTAGATCAATACTTGGGGCACATAAATCTTGTGCCATGCGATAGGCATTGCACTGCTGTCAGCTCCGCACATCACAATATCCCTCATTATGCCTCTTCTGAATATCAGCTTGAGGGCTGAGTAGGTAACTCCATGGATCTTCGATAAACAAAAAAGGCATAGTTCTATAATCTGACTAATGGCTGTATCTATACTTGTGGATTATAAACTGCTCAGGATCATCATCAGGAAGAGCTCCAGACCCTGAAACCCACTGGTCCTTGAGAAGCTTGTGTCCTGCAGTATCTTTCAGAGCAGATTCCCCAATCCCAACATTTGCATTACAACTGTAAGTACAGGGAATCATAGAATCGTTTAGGTTGGCATAGACCTTTAAGATCATCGAGTCCAACCATAAAACTAACACTGCCAAGTTAATGACTAAGCAATGTCCCTAAGTGCGACATCTACATGTCTTTTAAATACCTCCAGGGATAGTGACTCAACCACTTCCCTGCGCAGCCTGTTCTAATGCTTGATAACCCTTTCAGTGAAGAAATTTTTCCTAGTATCCAAACTAAACTTGCCCTGGTGCACCTTGAGGCTATTTCCCCTTGTCCTATCACTTGCTATTTGGGAAAAGAGACCAATACCCACTTTGCTACAACCTCCTTTCAGGTAGTTGTAGAGAGATAAGGTCTCCCCTTAGCCTCCTTTTCTCCAGACTAAACAAGCCCAGTTCCCTCAGCCGCTCCTCACAAGTCTTGTTCTCTAGACCCTTCACCAGCTTCATTGCTCTTCTTTGGACACACTTCAGCACCTCAATGTCTTTCTTGTAGCGAGGGGCCCAAAACTGAACACAGTATTCAAGGTACGACTTCACCAGTGCTGAGTACAAGGGGGACGATCAGTTCCCTAGTCCTGCTGGACCCACTATTTCTGATACAAGGCTCTTGGCTACCTGGGCACGCTGCCAGCGCATATTCAGTTGGCTGACAACAAACACCCCCAGATCCTTTTCTGCTGGGCAGCTTTCCAGCCATTCCTCCCCAAGCCTGTAGCATTGCAGGGGGTGGTTGTGACCCAAGTGCAGGAAGAGGAGATTGAACAGTAGGGAGGCATGATGGGAGATACAGACCTTGGAAAAGAGGCTGGGTGGGGCGACTATTGGATCCTGGGAAATAGAGTTTTGATGATACAACAGGACTAAGTTATCAGAGTTAAAAGCAACAAGAATTTATTTTAACTTTTTCCCCAAACTCCCAATCAAGGGAAGCTGAAAACACTTAAGGGAGATGGATCTGAAGTGAATGGCACTGACAGCAAAGAACAAGCGAATTAAAATACTACATTTATTTCTTACATAAATTCTTCTAAAAGTTGCAAGAGGAAATACAGTGTGAACTGGTGGGGGGAAAATATTCACTACCTTCTTAGCAATAGCAGAAGGTGGGGGAAACTATCCCCCTTGCTGTAACCTTTGCATCCTTCATAAGGATAAGGAGAGGGCTGGCATCTGGGCAGTGACAAGGGTCTGCTGATTAAGTCATAAAGTTTCCTATTCATCAGTAATAACCTCATTCAAATCTTGAGAGCATTTTTATTGTCTTTCCCTAAACAATGTGGTTGCTGTAGCCAGAACAAACCTGCTTGCTGTAGATGTGAGGAACAGTCAGGACTAGGGAGGCAGTGCAGAGCTCCAGAGGGCTTAGGAGACAGTAGATATGCCATCTTAAATTCTGAATTGTTCCTTGAACAATGAAGATGACCTTGGAGACCAGGCAATTTGTATGACCACTGACCCTAAGGTCAAGCATCCCTGTAATATATGAGGATGGCATGTAAGAAAAACCAATAAAAGCACATGATAATAAAAATATCCTCCACTTCTGCTTTTTTTTTTTTTTTTTTTTTTCTCTAGTTCATAACATCTGCCTGCTGAAGGGCAGAGTCTGGACGCTCCAGGCTGGCCACCAAAGAACAAAGACTCTCCACTCCACTGCAAGAGCTGACTTCACTGTGGCTAAGCTGTCCCACAAACACAGTTGGTTTGCCTAAGACTGGTCTGCCAGATTGGGTCTTCCTCTGTAACGGCCCTGCCTCCAGCTGCTGGGCCAAACAACACACATGTACCCATGCCAGACTGGCTCAATTTTATTATGTTCTGTGAGTGATTTGTGCCTCCATGCAGGTAGCTCTTGTTTCTGCACATCGTCCTCCTATTTTCCTTCCTAGGACTTTTAACTAAGCCCCTTTAGCAGATTTGTAGTTCTGCTGCTTCCCTACCCCCATATGAAATCCCAAGTTTCCCATTGAATTCAGCTGTTACTATCTGAGCAGCACAAGTTGGCTCTCAAATAACTGTTGCCAGGTATTTTGCCCCAGAACAGATGTTCTACTATTAGTTGCCTGAGGTTGAAGTGAATCACTTCTACATAAGATGTAACACTATGTGACTATTACATCCTTAGCCTTGCAAGCCTGACCTATGGGGATTGCCACACCTCTCATCAGTGTAAACACTCCTAATTGTGATGGGGTGAAGGCAAGAAAAGAGAATGTCTACTTCTTTTAGGAGGAACTTTTTTTGTTTTGTTTTGTTTTCTGGGTATTGATTTAGACTACCAAATTAATTTCATAGAGGACTTTTACTAGTTATCTTACGTTATCTCGATTTTAATCACTTACTACTGAGAGTTTTTCCAAAGGCACATCATTTCAGTTAGAAATGTATTTGTGCAGACTGACAAGAAATATTAGGTTTTTTCATGTCCTTTTCTTTATATCTACATTTTAACCATAGTTAGTTGTGCCAACATATACAGACTTCACACTGTATACAGTTAAACATTACCTGATTCAATCCTTCATGTGTTTTTTACAATACTATTTTAATACAAACCATACATGCATGAGAATATATTTGAAAGGCATCTATGATGTCTGTAATAAATTGTCTAGGCAAATACAGGAGAAAAAAGCCATTTTCTTCTGGGTGAAACAATGAACCTTAGCAGCTATATATAATCTTCAGTCTATGTATATTTGCTCTTCTGCTCTATACTTTAATTTAGACATCTGTATATAAGCAAAAGCAAATCTACCTTTGAAACAAAGATGAAGACTTCCAAAATTTGCAGTCGGAATTGTTTTACCCAATAAATAAACCACTAAATTTTTATTAATTATGAATACAGTGCAGACAGTTGTTTTCCTCCCATCCTGTGTCTTTTGTGTTCTTTGACCTAAATTGTAATTCCAAAAATCATTCAGATACACTTACTTTTTCTGAGACTGAAAAATGACTAGACTTGAAATGCCTGCTCAGGCAGCTGTCCATTGGAAAAAAAATACAACATAGAAGTAAAACTAAAGTATCCACGTGAAGTTTAGCAGAGGAAATCACAAGAACATTTAAGCGTCAAAGTGAGGGTTCATTTCAGAAAACAAAGTTGTCAAGAAAGAAAGAAAGAAAAAAAAAAACAAAGGGCAATATATCACAAACTTAGATCTGTTAACTTGAATCTTTCATCTACTGAAGCCTGAGCATGAATAAGGATGATGAACAAAACTCTGAAAGCACTTGTAAATTACAAAATCTTGTTCTGCACCTGCACTAGTCCATTGCTAAATCCTAAGATTTTGGCGGAACCAAGCCGAGCTGTGAGGAGACACTCCATTTTCCCAGTCACAGTTTAACACTGCTCTACCGGAGCCAAGATCAAGGTGCAGGTTCTCTCACTAATTTCACATACCTTGCCTAAATATTTCTCATCACCTTTAAAAGAAAAAAAAAAACAGATCTATTTGAAAACTAATTCTTATGGATCTATCTGAAACATAATTCTTATGGATTAGTTGTTAGTGTGAGGATGTCAAACTAAGGGTGAAATTTATATTGCAGTGATTCCTTACTGAGGGTGTAATAACTTCAGTGTCCTACATGGCTGCTTATTTTCACATAACTTGAGAACTGCAATATGTCACAAAACAGCATTTGCTCTGACTAATCTGAATTAAATTGGGCACTGGATTAAAAACTCAACAAGGAACTGAACTAGTATTGAAGGTTCATGTGTGCTCAGCAGCTGCCTTTTCCTTCTGTCTCACACACAGGGGGAACTAGCTACTGTTTTACTGATGTGCAGCCCGTGTACACGGAAGTACAGAGCCTTGGGGTGTGTGTGTGTTGGAATCCAGAGGTGCCGGGACAGGTAAAAAAAAAAAAAAAAAGGCACTGAAAAGGAAGGCAGGATCAGAAGCAGAAAAAAAAAAAAAAAAAAAAAAAAACAAACAAAGAGCAGTTAGCAGGGAGAACTGAAGCAGAGAAATTTGAGCAGCATGAATTTGTCTCATAGAAGAAAGAAAATAAAATGAGAAATACATGAATAAGAAAAGGCAACACTAGAAATCACTGACAATTCTTCTTTAGAGCTAGCTCAAAATCTTAAAGAACTGGATAATGATACTTCTATGTGTCATGTGATATAGTGTAACCTGATTAGTTATAGGTTGGAAAGACATGAAGGGGAGAGCGTGCTTCAAGAAATCTGACTCATGGAAGATTGAGAACCTGACATTTTTATACAGGTGAAGAAAAACACCTCTGACATAATTAAGACTGTTTTACCTTCAAAGGCTAGTGTTGCTATTCTTATCTGAAATATACACAAATTTAATGTCAAATCTTCAAGGGCTCTTTCTTCTCTTGAGAATGCTATCACAGCATGAGTTATTGCTATTACTAAGTTTGGGTTTGAATCTCAGAAAACTAAGAACAAAAACTCATTGTTTTCTTTATAAAATATTACGAAGTGAAGGGAATTCCATCTGGTTAAATATTCAAAAAGCCTTAAGAGATGCTCTTTCTCAGGATATCCTGTTTGTTTTACTCATCAGTCTTGCTTACCTGACTACTACTACTAACTTACGGAATAAACAAACAGATGACATTAAAAACAAACAAACAAAAAAGATTAATCAGGATTTATTGGAAAATGGCTTAAACTTGAAGTAGATCTAGGGAGTAAAGGTTATTTCATAATTTTTCAAAACTATGCACCATATTTCTTTTTTCGGTATCGCCTTCTTCTCCATAACAATGTCTTCCTAACTGAATAGGCCTTTCCTTCTAGGTTTTTCTGTTATTAAATATTTTTTCTCCATTTTTGTTACTCCTCCACTCAAATTTTTGAAAGCTTTTTTGTAGTTTTCAGGTGTATCATCCTGCAGACCATTTTTCCATGTGGGATCAAATTAATATTTCTCATCATTTTCCTTCCAGATTCTTTCAGTAAACTGCCATCTTGCACTGCTGCAAAGAACTTTCTACTCTTATTTACTTTATGTATCTATTATTAATCAAGACAGATAGGCAGACACAGATATACACACGCGTGGCACAGGAAGAGCTTCTCAACTTGAAAAGCTTATAAAAAAAGACAGCATCTATCAATACCTGCCTTCTTTGACTAATCAATAAACTGTAATAAAAATGTGAGATGTGTCATTTTTCCATAAAATACACTGAACTAAACACAGACATTTGACCTAATAAGAAAAACAACAGAAAAAAATCATTAGCAATAAACTTTGTAATTCTTTCTTCATTGAGTAAGCAACGAGCTATTTTTGTCATTTTGTAAATGACATTGAAATGGGAGGCCTGTCGTTTCACCACTAGATTTTTCTGCTTTGATTAGAAAACAGCAGCTCATTAGCTCCTCTTCCTGTATGTGTCCCCATCATCACTCTGAAGAATGCCAGCACTTGAAATAGGACAATTTTTTTTTTTTTTCTAACTCAAGTGCATTTCGCCTTTGGACTTTACACAAAATTAATTATAATTTTCCCTTCTAATCTCTAGTACATCATTAGGACTCTGAGACTGGGAATCTGTTTTCTCTAACAAATGGCTAAATGCCAAACACTAGTGGCATTTTAAAATGGAACTGAATAAATGCAGCAAAATGCATTCTCCTTCCCTGGCATTTCCCCTCTGTTTTTACATTGTGTTTCTAATATTGTCCTCTAGAACGACTTTACTTGCATTAACTTTTTTTTTTTTTTCCCCTGACTAAGAAGGAAGTATTTTAATAAGAGCATAGCTTTCATGAGTGGGCACATGGAAAAACCCAACAAGAGTACACACAATAGAGACACTCATCCAAGTGTCTGGCCTGCCACTTGCACATCTGTTGTTCCACCTTTCACAAACAATCCAACAGAAACGAGCTCTGAAACATTCCCTCGAGGTACCTAAATAGTAGAAGGCAGCAGAAAGAATGACAAAGTTAAGGGCTCTTTACAGGGCTCTGCCGGTAGGTATTTCTCCTTTATGAAGAGAACCACCATCTCAACACTTCTGCTCTGGGAGAAGCTGCTGCACTATAGTATAAAGCTGTGATCCCTGAACTACTGCTTAGATCTTTTTGCTCTCTCCTTTTTGGTGCTGGAGACTTAAGCAATGAGAAAAACAGGGATTGTTTAGAGGAATTTAGCTCATGGGTCACAATCTTGTTCAGCTTTACAACTAAGAGTCTCTACATACTGAATGAGAGTGACATGATGGAAGGCTCTAGCACTTTACAACATTTTCTTACACTCACTAAGGAGCATGTTGACACTCTTTTTGCAGGTGCACCAAATGAAAAGGAATGTAGCAGCTCCACAGTATTCAGAGAAGTCCTCCTAAAGGGGTAAAAAGGTAGCACATCATAGCCAAGCACAGGCACATAAAAGCTGACACAGCTACTAGACTTGGATGAACATCTAATACCTATTGATTAGACAAAAGGATAAGTGTGGATTGTGCATGACACTCAAAAAGCAATGGGGTTTAGAAGGGCCAAGGAGTCTTTTAAGCAAATAATTACTTTTAAAAGGAATAAGCTTTTTTTCATCACTGTATTTCCCCCCAGAAGAACACAAAATCTGGCCAGATATTGATTTGTTATCAATGCCAAGGGATAAAGTGTTGAACACTTTTAAGCAATTTCTGTGCAGCGTCTGTTGACCCCTATGTTCTTCATTCTGGTTAACTAAATTAAACCAGAGAGCAGTTCAAAAAACCTGAAGGAATAAGAAAAGGTTAAGTGAAGCCTGTTAGTAAGTACCACGTTTTCCTCTGTCCTTTTTTCAGTATTTTTAATAACCATGACTTTAGTTATTTTATTCAAGAAAACAAGATTTGTACATTCAGAAGGGATGTTAAATACAGGAAAGAAAGAAAGCATGAAGAAAGAACAAACAAGGTCTGACAAAGCCACATACGTAGCAACTTGTCAGTGACAATTAAAACCTCATTAATCCTGATAGCAGTACTTTTGTTTCTCAAGGGTATAAAGAGGACTTAGCTTGCATCCTAAACATGAGTTCAAATATAACTTCATATATTCTGTAGGAATGAAGAAAGTATAGATTGTACAGAGCACTGATGAAAAATGTGAACAGAGGGCAAAAATAATACATAGAAGACAAAAAGTGTAAATTAAACAAACAGTAGCCCAAGCACCACCTTAAATTACACACTGAAACCCTATTCAAGTTAGTATAAATATAAGCCAAGGAAAAATACATTGTCATATGTACATACACACATTCTTCGTTCTAACTTTGAAAACTGGAAGGGTATTCGAAGTGCACATAAATACTCAGTACACCATACATACACATTTTTTCCTTCAGAAATTTCCACTGGCTGTGTTAACTTGTAAAGCTCTTATCAAAGTTATTGAGCTGTTCTGAACAAAACATGCTCCTTAGATCACACTGATAAATGCTCTCACTAACCTTAGCCCAAACAAAGTTTTGTTTTGTTCTGTTTTATTTTTTAACTAGCAGAAATAGTTTTATATTAATACTGTTTTAATGCCTAGACAATTGTATTAAAACTGCTAGGTACTACCTGTCTTTCATTGTCACCTTTTTGCGTTACTGTCCTTAACATATTGAAATTCCTGTTTGCTCTACTGCTCCTGACCACTGTCAGACACATACTATACTGCTTAATTTACATTTTTAAATAGTATGATTGCAATAAAGTATCTAAAAGATAGAAAGATCAGAAAGATAAGAAAAATGCAATATATGTAATTCTCATTAGCTACTTTACACTATGACCTCATCAAATCCCACTCCAGGTTATAGGACTAAATTAAATTAAAAATAAAATATATATCAATGTTTCTATCGTCTTTAATTGGACAGGATCAGGAACTTGAAGAATATTTGGAATTACTTTAGTAGATTCCACCAAAATTTCACTTCTTACTTTGCAATATGAAGTCAGTCCACTTTTGCTTTTGTTTGCATGCATTTATAAATATCTTCACAAGAAGATGTGTGACTGGATTAATTCAATTTTCTTTTTTAAAAAATTCTTTATGGATATATCAATAAATATATTTGCATACAAAATGTTTACAAGTACATTACTGGATCTGAAGAAGCAATAAGTTTAGCTACTTACGTCCTTTTGATTATGATTAGTGCATTCCAAACAATGAATTATGCTACCCTTCCTTTCTATAGGTTCTGTCAAGGGCCAGTTTAAGACTCACGCTTCAAAACAGAATTCCAAATATTCAGATCTGTGCTGTGTGATGTTTGTTACTCTTGTCCTTCCATATCACCAGTAACTATGATAAACAATAAGTATGTATAACATTGAGGTGCTGCAATTTTACAAAAACAGCCATCTTCAAGATATTCTAATCTGGACAGCCATTTAGAAATCAGTCAGATAGCTGGTGCACAATGTCTTTTAAGAAAAGTTCTGTGTGTTATTCTCTAACAGTTATGACATAAATTATATTAAATCACTGATACAGAGGAGATTCAGTTAAAAAATTGCTAGGATCCAGATCCACAGGTCTAGACAATCTATGTGTTTCAGATGCAAAAAAATAAAGTTCCTAAAATTGTTATTGATCAAAAAGTTAAATGAAAAATTGAATCACAGACTTTAAGACTCTCCAGAGTTTTCACCAGCAAACTGTCAAGGTTCCTAGAAACTGCTTCTTGGTATACTTACAGGAATCCCATTTTGAGGCATTTATGTTGCAAACCAAGCTCTCCCAGGAAGAACAGAGGGGTTGCTCTCCCACATATGATGCTTCAGATGCATAATCCAACAGGAATTCTCAGCAGATGAGCAACATCTACTCTGTTGTCGTAGGAGAAGGATGCTCATTCCCCTAGCAAAAGAAACAATTTTTACTGCTCAAAAAGGTTTCAACAGACAACTTCTTTTTCACTTATTATTTTAATTTTTTAGCTATGTTGTCATTCTTTCTGATGGTTTTCAGATCCCCTTCTAGGCCCTAACATTTCCTTCCTGGCCTTGAATCTATTCAGCTGTAGGCAGGAGCTATTAGTACAGAAGTCTATTACATATTTCTCTCAGTATACAGAGTATGCTGTCCTACAGTTTTTCTAAATATCTATAAAGATAACAGACAAATTCTAAGTCCTTCTGTTACTTAGACCATGGATGTAAAACTGAATGCTTGCATAAGTTACACTATTCACATTTCACAATTCACAATCATGATAAATGCATCAATCCTAAGGAAATAGTTATTATTTGTACGGAGTGTTCTAGCATCAGTTTTTCCTACCGTTAATTTATGTGATAAATATTTGTAACTACCTATTTGCATTCTTGATTTATTTATAACTTGTTTTGGTTGAAGAACCACATCTATGACTTCTTCACTTACATACATCTTCCCGCCAAGTAAAAGTCTTTGGCAGCAGACTGGAACTGGATGAGATGTATCATTGCTAATTTTCCTCACATTTTCACTCACATTCAAGACAACTTTTATTAGGCTTCCAAAACCAATACTATTTTAAAAATGGAACTTGCTGATTCGAAAGGCCAGAGTTTAAGTCATTCTGAATCACACAATATTAGGTCACAGCTTCAGATAGGGATTGTGAAGATATTCCCAAGTGCAACTTTACAAACAGCTAAAGTTTCACAAGTCATCAGGAAATACTCTTCAGATCTCTCAAAATACAGTATGATAGTAACTGGGCTCAGGTCCACAGGTTGAAAAAGCTGTTTAATGCTGTCATTTATGGTATTTCCTCAGAGTGAATGCTTCTGACTTAATGACAGTTTCGATCATCTCTACATACTCTTCTGCATGAAAGAAGGTAAGATACTATGGTATTCCAACCCAGACACATTTTTGCCCTTAACTGGGCAACAACCATTTGCTTGATCAAAATAGGATGCAAGACTAACAAATAAAACAAAAAGAGCAAATAGCATGTAGGTTCTCAGATTTGGCAGGATGATATTTTCCTTTAAGATTCCAGTTGCTTAAATGCCTGGAAAAAATGTTCCTTACTCCAACCCACTGCATGTATCAAATGTTAAGCATTCTGTTGCTTTGCTCTACATAGGCACTGCAGACTTCTCCATTGCTAACAGCTAAACTCTTTTTTTCCTTCAAGAAGCAATCCTAAATCCTAGGCTTCCTTACGTTGCTTGCTACAGCCTGGCAGCCTTCTAGTAGGAAAATCTCAGCATTGCATAAAAATCATTCAAACCAGCCTTTCATTGCATAAAATCTATTCTATCCCTTTTTTTTTTTTTTTTTTTTTCTTCCCTCCAAACTAGAGCAATTCCACTATTATAAAATGCAGCATCATAGATCTTTATATTGAGTTCTATAGTACTCTGTGTCAGACTACAGGAGACTTTCAAGCAGGAAACGACAAAGGTCAACAGAGTAAGGAATAACATAATCATCAATATAATAAGAGATTTCTTCAAAGGTTTAATTTCATTAAATAGTCCTCTGATTTTTTTTAAAGAATTTGGAATATTATTTTGTATTTGCCATTGCAAAAAGATAAAATTGGTTTGCTTTCTACATTAATGACTTTTGCTGACATTGCTGTCTAGATTGTTATTAAAATCTGTACTTTGATAGAAGCTTGATGCCTGTTTTGTTATGTATTCTACCAATAAATGTACACAAACATCTCTTCTTGCAAGTGCATGAATAAATAAGCAGAAATACATGGATTTCAATATATTATCTGATTAGTTGTGCAAGTCTTTAGTTATGATCAATAAGCAACTGAAATACAGTAAATACAGAGATGTTTTCAAGCCCCTTTTCTACACGTATACTACTGGGAGCAAAGAGAGAGTTTCTGCCTTTCAGTAATGTCGTCTTCAGATTTCCACTGCTTAATATGATTATTAAAAAACACAATGACTGACAACATCATAATGACTAGAAGAAACCAAGGTCAAAAATTTCTAGATCTTCCTTTCCCATTCACCTTGTCCTTCCTTTCCGTTGTGTAATGAGTTAGCTTTTATTTTCACTCTTGAAATATACAAGTAAAAAGCATCCTCAGAACATGAGTTTGCATTCCTTTGGTATAGAAGGCTTTGTCTCAGGCAGGAGAAAGTAAGTGAAATGTTTATACAAGTTCAATTTTTAACTTGTTCTAAAAATGTAGTCACAAAAATTAAGGAAAATATTTTTAAGATCAAAACTAAACGGAGCAGCTCCTGATAGCAAAATTTAAAACTATGCACCTTTCTTTGTCCAGCTGTGAGCCAACTGATGAGTTCAAGTGTCAGTTCAGTATCCTATACATGTAAACATTTTTTATATATTAATTCCAGGAAAAAGACAGTCTAAGTCCATTGGGCTAACTATATAACTCACAAACTCTTCTGTAATTTTTATGTGGTTCTTAGCTGTTCAAACATGCTTACTTCCCCCCCCGCCCCGATTATATTTGCAGGGGTCTTGGAATCTTCATTACATCTCTGGGTTCTTACTCTAACTATTGTAAACAAGAAATTCCTTTTCTTTTGATAAAGAATTTGGCTAATGAGTCTGTCCTGAAGTCTTATTCTCCTGTGCTAGATAGTTGAGAAAAGATTAAATGCAGTTAATTTGACAAAAGGAGAGAACGGGAGTTCCACAGAAATTGTTGGACTTCTTTAGGATTATCAAGTTGATATAATCACATTCAGTGAAAACAAATTTATTTAGACTAGATTTTGAGACCCCAAAGAAATATATCATCAGTGGTGTACTAAAAACATCTGAAACAAGATAAGCCCATCATTATCTGATCTCCGATGTCAACATCGTTTGAGCAAATTCAAATTATATGCAGTAAATGATCTAGGTGAATCTGTTCTTCAGATATTATCTTTGAAGGAATAAAGTTAATGAAGTCCTGGACAGTCTTAAAGTTAACAAACACAGTGTCCCTTTCACAGTGATAGATTCTGAGACTTATTAACTTTCTTACTGAGAACACTTGTGTCTCATTTTTCTACACGGCTAAATAAATTATGCATGTAGATCACTGCATATGTGTAAGCGCCACACACAACAGAAGTGCTTAGCCTATCAAGAAGGAAAAGTATCTGTACATTTTACATTTTATAAGCATAATACAGAAGAGGTTTATTAAGAGTAACAAATTAATGGCCTGACAGTGCAGAATTGTTCCCTTCAGTACTGTGTATTTCAAAACGTGTTATGCAACCCAATTATGAAAGTGCTAAGTGATAGGAGTATCATTATTTCCCCTTGGGAGATTATTCCTCATAGTTAACTGACAGGAATTGCTTTTATCCCTCACATTAAACTTATTTTCCCTCTTCTTCTTAACTACATTCAATTTTTAATATTTGAGTCTCAAAAAGAACATTTTCCATCTGTGACTTTACACTCTCTCAATAATTGTAACATCTTTCTGTATTTCTCCTTTATTGCTATTTGGACTTATCGTGCAAACTTAATCCCAGACTTCTTTGTGTCACACCAGTGACTTCATTCTTGGTGGGATGTCACTGTGATCTGGATGATCCAGGTACCAAAAGCTGTTTTACATCTACATTTTTTTCAGAGCTTGGAGAATGAAAAAAAAAAAAAATTCACTTTTGGTTATTAGTAGCTCTTCAATGTTTTTTTTTTTGTTGTTGTTGTTGTTGCTCTTTCTCTAAGAGAGGCAGGATGTTGCTTTTCAATTGAGTAAATAAATCAAGTATTTTCTGTAATGTTTTCATCATCTATAATTACTTCCATAACTCTGAAACAGAAGCAAAGGCTTCTTGCTTTGGATATACTTATCAGTGTTATTTTTAATATAAGCTAATTGCTCCTCAAGTTTTCACTTACTTTCTAATTTCCATTTTACATTTGAACTCCTTCAGTTTATATGCTTTTCTATTGGCACTGATTACTAGAGCCTTTGAGGCAAAACACTTGAACACTTTTCTCTGTATTTTTCTATATATTATTATTTAACTATAGGCTTTTTTGCTCTTCTTGCCTGCCTTGACCATATAGGGATATTGTAGATCATATAAAACACCATTTTAAAAAAACAACCCAACAAACCAACCCAAAACAAGCAAACTCTTCTTTGTGTGGGATAATCTAATGTTCAGTAAACTGGATCTGAATTTATAGTGCACTATTTCTTACTGATACTTCATTCTCTAAACCAGAGAAGAACAGGGTACGATGCAGAAATTTTGAAGGTGGTAGACACCTGGTTGAGTAAATTTGTTCCATAATATAGGACCAACCAGCCTTAGCAGCCATGTCTCCATGACTTATATACAATTTTTATATTGTTACAAATATTAGCACCTACCCAGTACTGAGAATTTAGATTGACATCGTGTTTGTGTATCAGGCTTGCAGGGCTAGCACACTTGAAGCCTATAAAAGGTCATTATGCAATTGTCAGCACAGATGGGTTATCAGGTCTTCACAAGGAAATGTGCAGCTGGATGGACTTGTACTATAATTCTAACTGACCAGTAAAATAATTTTGCTCCATACTGCATCACATACTAAATTCTTGGAGCAGATGATGCTTACCAGTTTACAAGGTGAAGAACTAATTTGTAGCTACCACAGGAACCAACTCCTTTGTATAATAATATACGCATAGGGGGATATAACCTCTGCTTGTGTGCAGCAAGCAATCACTTAAAGTACTAATGCACTGCCCCCCTAAATATGTCCTGATGTGAAAGAAGGAATTTGATGGATACAGTCCCCCTGCAACCTACACCTCGTCTTCTGGTCCTTTCCTAGGAACCAGTGGCACTGAAACACCCCTGGCTTCCATGGCCAGATAATCAGTCCATCTCCATGAAAAATGCAGGGCATGCCTTCCATCTGTTATAAAAGCAGAAGCTACAAACCCAAGTGACACTATTGCTGGTTTAGGCATTTCAGGGCACTTGTTATCTCTGGCCCAGATATGAATGAGGTTATATTCCTAAACTTAGGAGTGGGCACAGTGATTATTTTTTTTGGTCACCTAATTGTCCAACAGCAAGGTTGATAAATACAGATCCCTTAAACACACAGGAGTACATACTACTCTGATTAAGGCACCTTATTTTATCAAATCATGGTGTACTATCATTGTCCTTGGCTGCATTAATGGAAACTGGACAATTTCTACCCACTTCCATCAACTCACATTCCACAGTGTTCAGGTTCAACGTTGTCCAACTATTTTGGTCCCTCAATACAGAGAATTTAATGTCAGTTTTTCTCTCAAACTGCTTTTAAGTCCTGTCACTACAGGAGAAAGTAAAAAAAAAAAATAAAAATCAAGTAGCCAGACAGTTTCCAGTAACTTTAAAGAAAAAAACCTTAAGATCTGACTAACCTTGCTAGAAAAATACTTCTAATAAACTTTAACTTTTTATATATAGTAACTTCATCTTAACAACAGTCTGACAAAGCACCCAGACATCCTAATGACTGACACATGTCCTACCAAGCACAAAACTTCCTTCAACTCCACATCCTCTTTCACCTAGTGGTCCTTGCAATACCAGTCTAAATCTCTTCCTAACGTGCAAAACCCCCCAACAACCAACACTGATATGTGTGGAAATTTACAATTCTCATTTTTAAGCAGCAGAATAAAGCTGTATGCAGGGAACATTAACATATTAAACTTGAAATGAGTATTAATGCCACTACTAATGATACTATTATTAAAAGAATGTCCCACATTTCAATCTGCCTTGTAGGAAGAATATTAATAAATTGTTATATATTTTTCAAAGACTTGCAAGAACAATTGGTAGTCCTGAAAATAGTACAAAAATATTGACAAAATTAATTACTTAGTGAAATTTTATTTTTCATTGCTTGAAGCACTAAAAAAGTTAGTTTTCATTTCTGAAGATAATCCTCTAATCAGTCAGAATAGGGATAATATGGAAATAAGTAAAATAACACTTTTATTATAGTGAACATCAAAATATCAATCTCATCTGTTCTTAAAAAAAAAGAGTTCCTAATGTTTGGAAGGAACCTGCTGTGCCTCAATTCATGCCCATTACCTCTCGCCCTGTCACTGGGCACCACTGGAAAGAGACTGGCTCCATCCTCTTCTACCATCCTTTCAGGTATGTGTACACATTGATGAGCCCCCCCCCCTCGCCCCCCAAGCCTTCTCTTCAAGCTAAACAGTCATTTCTTCATTTTGTAATTGCTCATCTATATTTTTTTCATAGTTTACATGCTATGCTATAAATGGATGATTATAAGACATTCTTTGTAAGTGCATAGGGTGTGAACAGTACTACTAATCTTAATAAAAGCTTTTTGACTACAGCTACCAAGGTGTTCTACAAGAGGTCAGTATTTCCCACCTTATTAGTGAAGAAAGAGAAGAAATTACCAATTCAACCTGTCACACATGCAACACCACAGCAGTATTTGGGCCAGAAGCCAATACTAGGGCATCCTCAAGACTTCACGAATATGGTCGCAGATACCATTCTAGCCAAAAATTTCTTTAAAGGTGACTCAAGTTTTTGTTTACTTTTTACTGGAGCACAAAAAGCAATTACTTTGGGGTTATGGTTTTTGATTTGTCTTCTGCTTCTAAATGCCAGTTCTGCAATTCAGTCTGAAATCATGAAGTCAAACACATTATTGTTAATTAGAAGTATACTGGCATATTAATAGACTAAATAACTGCTGGTAGGTGGATGTCATAATTTTATTGCAGAAGTGCAGTGGGAAGCAAAACAAAATTAAGGTTGCATTGTGTCCAGAAACATGTAAAAAGTGGGCTGATTCCAGTTGCAGTCTAGGAACAGGATCACCACCTACATCCTGTGTCACACCAAACAGTGCTCAAGAGTACACGCGCGCGTAGAGCAGCACTGTAGCTCTAGCAGTGACAATTACAGTCGGTACCTGCAGCTCCCAAAGACTCAAACTATCAAAGTGGTGCTGTGCAAGGGCAGTTCCCACTTCAGCTCAGGGAAGACAATGCTCACCAACTTGCAGAACCTCTAAAAGACTCTCCAAGGATCTCCTGTTAATTCTCCATCTTTCAGCATATATATTTCCAATTTCCAACACTCCATATAAGAGAGGAGGTAATTTCTATGCTTATCCCATGGCTTTATTTACAAAGGTGCCACAAGCAGATGATTATCTAGATAGACTGGACAAATACACAAACAGAGCAGCATGGTATCATTTGAAAATATGCACTGCAGCAGGGGACAGAGGTGTTGTCCCCTTAGAAACCCCTTCTCCCCGTGTAAGTTTGCAAATCATTTCTCAAACTCCAGTTTACCAATGCCTTTACAAAACCTTGGGTTTGTATGCTACACAGGCTTCAAAATAATCTGGGATACCTTTGGGTAAGCCAAAAGAATAGATCAAAACCCTCTATTTTCAAGTGGTTGAGAAGCAACTAACATTTTGTTTGAAGAGGTTCTAGTTTTATTTCAAATATATGCTAACAGCAGTTACTAGTTACTATTTTAAGCAGTTTTAAACTTTAAATTTTTTACTTTTGTGTGTGTATGTGTGTGAAAGGCCTTCACTACTCATTATGATAAAAAAAGAAATTTTGTAAAGGAGATATGAACTGTACAATAGGAAGAATTTTAAGATAGCTATTCATTTTCTCCTTTTAAAAGATAGATAATTTTTAATGGTTTAATGGTTTATTTAGCTTTTTGGAAGTAGCATAAATCAGAGCAATATGAGCTGCATCAATTTGGAGCTGGCAAGAGTTCACTTCTCTTCAGTAATTATAAATTCCCAAAACTTTATTTTAGGGCCCCCAAACTGACTCCAAGTTTAATAGCAAACCAGAACAATTACTGTATTTGTTCCCTGTTTCCAGTCACAGCCAAGAATCAATACAGAGACTTGTACTTTCTTCAGCAGTAACTAGGAATCAGTAAATCACAAACATAACAGAACAGAAAACCTGATCTGTTCTAACTGAAAGCTTTGAGAAGCTTGTCCAGTATGTTGATAACTCCGGTCCAAACTTTGAGCTTGGG
>NW_020799099.1:36042995-36066098 GCF_003259725.1 Athene cunicularia
GGGGGGGGGGGGGCGAGGTTAAGCAATGCTCTAGCAGAATGAAGTATGATCCCAGAACTTTATAGTGTTTTGTTTGTTGGGTTTTTTTTTTAAAAAAAAAAAAAAAAAAAAAAAAAGTAGAGCAGAAATAACTTATCAAAACTGATATGATGGTGGGATTTATTAGCATCCTATGGCAAGAAAGCAGGAACCTTATATGTTTATAAGCCTATGCTCACTGGAACTTCTCCACGAAGAGTGGGTGTCAGCTATGTAGAAAGAGACAAATTAAGAAGGTTCTGTTCTGCCCTTGATGTGTGCACAGACTTTAGCTTCAATTAGTGTCATTAATCAAGAGCAGAATCAGCTCCCAAGCCTACCATAATTTGATGTTGGTGTCTCCTCAGGTACCGCATGCACTGAGAAAAGACACACCCAAATGCTGACAATGACGTATTGCCTTGCTGTTAGCTCAGTCATATGCCATATGCTTAAACTGAGAGATAGCTGACAACTACAACAGGACATCAATTACTGTCATCCAGCCATGTACCAAAACACACATGGGTTCATGCCAGCTTCCCTGTCATATCACTACATGAACTCATTAAGTGTTCTGTATTTAAAGCCCTTGCTTTTCTCTAGAAACCTTAATTAATCTAATTGCAGTTGACACAAAGGCTCAGGTCAGGGAAGGATGAAGCCTGCAAGGGCTGGTACAGTTAAAGCTGGCACTTTAAAGCTAAAGCCACTCCAGAAAGCTGCTTCTGCAACTTGCACTTGTTTGAATTTCAATGGGGATTTAAAGATATACTTTGACTTTCTAACTCCTTATATAAATAAATGTGAGAAACAGATGATCTAAAAATCGTTTTACTGTCTTGCATGAGGACGAGTTTTAATTTTGTCTGAAGTCTTTATTTGTGGCTGGGAACACATTCAGAACCCAGCCCATGCAGAACACCACATCTCAAGATGACTGGGGCAGAAACGTGGTAAAATGAACGCATTTCACTCCCCTGACTGATAGTGACAGGTTAAAAATGTGCAAACCCCACTCCCAAAGACTGTTTCTCATGCATGAAGATGGGTGCTTTAAGACTTTTACCCTGAGTACTTGATTATTACTTGCCTTTCCGGAATACATTTTGACCATTATTCAAGGCTCAGAACTAGAATTAGAAAGAATACTACACATCATCTCTATTCCTTGTGTTCACAGATGTAATTTCTCAGACATTAAATCAGAGTGAGCATGTGGTATAGAAGCAAATTAAAAAAAAAAAAAAATCACACTTAGAATGCAGAAAAAATACAATTAAAATATTTTTTTATGTGAAATAGCTATTATACATCGGAAAAATGAACCTTAGAAAAATCACATGACAGCAGATACTTATAAATTTCCTGTATGGGAACAGGACAATCTATTCCAACATCACTGATTTCCCCACTGATTTTGATGATTTTTGAGCTTCCCATGTCAGCATTAGCATTATTTACCACAATCAAACATATAAATTGTAGCATTAATCTTAAAATCAATCATTATAAAACCTTCAAGATTCATGGTTTTGACTCTAAAAACCTCAACCCTCTGCAGCTATAAGGCTGCTGAAAGCCCTGTGGAAAAAAATGCATTTTTGTAATTTATAATGGAAACAAGGGTTTTGGTTTTTTTTCTGATGTAATCTAAACTTTCTTTCTCTAGCTTATACAAGGGAACCACTGGAATTAGTAAATTTTGCAGAAGTTTTAAAATTTGTAGATTCATCCTTCAGAACTTGTATCAACTGTTTTTAATAACAGATTTAAGCAAAATAGTATGAAAACATATCTTCCACATTAGATAAAAATGCAACTTCATTTGCACAGTATTTGTATTTTTGCATAAGGATTTCTTCCTTTTCCTACCTACTAAGTAAAATATTGGGATTAAAAGGAAACATTAATGAATTTTTGTAATAAATAAATCTAGTTTAATCCTGCTTTCAAAAAGCAATTAAAGATACTTATCTATTGATACTGAATGAGTATTTATGAGCCTGGCTTTAAAAAGTTCTACTTAGTACCTATTTGCACTTTTGAAATGGAAATTCTTTAGAAATACACTTAGTATATACAAACGATACACAGAGGAGCTACTACATACCACTGACATTGGCAACTGTTGCCTGCATCGTGTGTGAAGTCCCCTCTGTTCTAATCGTGGGCAAAATTATCTGAGAAGGCCGTGCATTTGCTATGGACTAAATGACAATTATTGCAAGGTGAAGGCAATTACTGCATAGCAGCTGAGGCTTGGTAACATATGGCCCTGAAGCAACTTCTCTGTGTAACTTAGCCTCAAGTGATATTGAAAATCCATGTGGTTAAGGCTCCTTAAAGGCTTTGAAACTAGGATTAAGTTAACTAGTAAAAAGTAGGTGCTTTTGAAATCTGTAACTTTCAGTAATATTGATATCTACTATTACTATTTGGGTTTTGGTGGGTTTTGTTTTTTTTTTTTTTCCTTTTTTCCTTTCTTTGGCCCTCAGTGTTGATCTTTCCTACTTGCAGAAGCATAATTTTAAGCAGGATTTTAAGTGTTCTCTTCCATGTCTATAGAATTTTTATTGTTGTTTTAATCTCATGTGGTTTTGTCACAATTTTGAGTTTGGGGTTTTTTTTAGTGAAATTAAACTGGAATAATACTTCATAAAAATTATACAAAAATTATATCAAACTTTGAACATGATTTGAGAGTGGAGGATGACTAGTAACCTAGTCAGCATGTTAACAATTTGAAAGGAAAAAAAAAGACATGCTTTTGTTTGATATCTGTTGAGGATTTTTTCATCTGTCAGGCCTGAAAACTAAGCATGGAATCTGTATCTCACAATGGATTCTCACAATGGATTCTTTCTTTTTCATGCCTTTTCAGTCCTGATAATAAAAGATGACTTGGATTTCACTTACATTTAATTGGTGATAGCTTTACTGTTTTTCATTGTGGGTTTTTTTTAATTGTCACTCAAATACATTCATACTACCCACTGAATGGTTATGGGGTTCACAAGTATGCAAGCATAATATTCACAGAATGGTTCTGAATTTTATTTTACTCTGTAAAAGAGAAGTCCACAGGAAAAAGAGGGTTTTCCTTTCTTAATTTCTTTTAAACTACCTTCTTATTCTTAAGGCTTAATTTATTTTTTTTTCTTCATTTTTTTGATTAACTTTACATTCATAAGGAAGCCTAAAGTAAGTTCGACAGTTTGAAAAGATCCTTTTACAGAAAGGTTTTACAGGGTATTTTTTTATTTTCTTTCTATTTTCCCAGCCTTTACTTCATTGCACACATTGAAATAGGGTAAGATTGAACTGAATAGGAAAAGCCTACAACTGTCCCTATTTTATGTGGAAGTTCATTCTACCATTTCAGCCTCTTCCCAAGATGTCACTTTATCTTGAGCTCAAGGTCTTTGTCCTTTTAATAGAAAGTTCTAGGGTACCCGACACATACAACTTCTGATTACTTCCTATCTCACAATATTTGGTGATAACTGAAATTGCCACCTGCAAAAGTCAGCCTGTAATGTCAGAAAGCCACATTTACAGCTTTGATTTCATAAGGTCTTCATGTCTTACCACAGTGCATTATTACAGAACGAAGATAAGAAAGGCATGCAAAATTCATGATCAGACATATAACAGGGATTCTTAAAAGACTGAAATCTTAGAACAGATAGCATGAAAACTTGTGGATTAAATAGTCACAAATGAAATTCAAGAGATATCCCCAATCCTTCCTATAATGTGATATATTACCATCCCTTCTGTCCACAGACTCTGCCTGCTCTCCCATTACGACCTTGCAGATCTCCCACCCCTTCCACATGGCTCCTCTGAGAATCCCAGATGGCTTTCACTGACTCATAACAGGGAAAATGATGTTTGCTTGCTTTATCTCACCAAACAGAGATAAAGTCCTGAGACTTAGTAAAGGAGGCCACACAAAGGACCACTTGAATTCAGCTATAACAGGTCAGCAACGATTTTGAAACCAAACATCAAAGAACAAACAGCTGACTCCTTTCTGACTGGTATTTTTAAGTGTCATGCAGATACTGCGTACAGCACAAAAGGTAGATCTAGAACAAGTTTATAGTCTTTACACAAAAGAATAAAAGAACTCAATAGTTTTAAAAAAGCAGATGGCTTCATTCAAGATCCTGGTGGATGGCTCTGGGTGGGAAAGGAGAGATGACCATCTCGCACAGTGTTAGTGCCATTCTGTTTACATGCTAATTTCACTAATTACTGAGTAATTACTGCCAGCTTCCAAGCATGCTCTGTGAAAACAACAGTGAAACGCATAGAAAATGTGTAAACACATAGTAAACATTATCTGGATATGTCTATTTGGCAAGATGATTAAATGATCCTACTTTAAGGTAACTTTGTCCCAGTTTTCTATCAAAGTTTTCATATCAACAACCGCTTCATTACACAAGCTAAAAATATCCCTAAAAATCCTATCTATCAGCAGAAAGTTTCATCATAGCTGCAGCTATCAGCAAAACAAGTGATTAATAGTTTACAGTGTACGTGACCAAGTGGTAAGAAGGTGTATGCATTGGCCCACGCTCAGCCATAGGTCTGAGTAGTCCTGTGTCAATATTCAGCAGTGTTAATAGCTGGCAAATAACAGTCTACTAACTGCAGAACTTTCAGACATAGCTTGTAGGCATATTTCTGTGTTTTATCTTTACTTTCAGCCGGCTACTGAAAAAAAGCTGGATTTTACTTTTGAAAATGTATCTTTCAAATCTTGATGTTGTATTGGTAGATGACCCAGCTGAGAGTTAGTACAATAGCAAGAAGCTATTTGTAGAACAGATTTTTATGGGTTTTTTTAACGGATTTTAAGTGTCAATTATTAAATAGGAAAATTTTGTAAGAGTCCACATGTGAAATGATTAGAGCACACACCACTAATTAGTCTAATGGCACCCACTGTTAAATATTTATAAGCATTAAGAAGGCCAAGACATCAACAGTAGGACTGAGATTTGCAGTATACAGTCTAGAGATGAAGAACATTTTCCATCAGAATTAGTTACCCTAGGGATGTGGATAGAAATAAGGAATAAAGTCAGAAAAGGGAGTGAAAATTGATGGCTAGGAAGGGTCAAAGAAGAATTTCACTTTGTATTCTGGTATTACTTATAAGAAGATGAAGTCAGCAAGTAATTTTTAAGAGCAGTTAAAAGTTCAGGCACCTTGTAAAGAAGAAAAATATCAAGTAAAAGGGTCAAGAGCAAATAGTACTTTATCATAATATATGTGCTAGTTTGAGTGATCACCTTTGTTTGAAACCCCCCCCTACACAAATACATAGCCTTATTTATTTATAGACATACTTAGGTTTCGTTACAATTTCAAAGGTGATGAGGTAAAAAAAGAGCACAGGTCAACTTCAACTTCTGAAAATGAACAAAATGGTGTGGTGCCATCATAAGTATTATGTATCAATTTCATTTAATCCCGAACACATTCAACTGGTGTAAGACTAATTAATCAGATGCCTCTGATATCAACACATTTTGGATACCAAATTCCATCTTCATTCATTGAATAGAAAATCACACATTCCCTGATGAATAGTGCAAAGTTAACCCTCACAAGAACACAAGTCTTTGCTGATGCCTTTTGATAGGTTAATGCTAGTAAGAATATTATATGCAGCACATCACCTTTATATGTAAACTAATCCCAGTGCCTGAGTAAATATCACTCAGAACTTCTTGTGCTTCGGCTTGTGTCCACCGTCTCTCATCCTGTCACTGGGCACCACTAAAAGGAGACTGGTTCCATCTTTACTCTCTCACCATAGACATCAAGATTAGCTTTTTAACTTGCCTCAGTGGATTGGGATTCATACCAATACCTTTCTCTACAATGTGACATACACTAATGTCTGCTGTCTTCAACAAATAGCATCACAAAAAAATTTAATATTTCTCATCACTGGATAAAGTCACAGACAAAAAAAATTGCCTGCTTTATGGCAATGGTTACTTCAGTGTTTAAAAAAAAAAAAAAAGTTTTTTAAAATTTAATTTCTATTCATCACATTTTTTGCCTTAGTGTACTCTATGTGGCTAATTCCTCAGTTGTATGAGGACATTCTATGCAAGTACTCGGAAAGATTCTTTTTCAATATCTGTATCATTTAGCATTTTGATCTACTTAACCAACAGTGACAAATTAAAAAAATCAGCCACTTAACTTCTTTGCAAGAGTTATGCTCTTACAAAGCAAAGACCTTTTGCTTTATTTTTCTTGCAATATTTGTCAGAAAAGCTTAGTTTTCCTTCTAAAATTCTCCATGGTCAGTAGCATTGCAAATCAGCCCATTAATATGTTTTGCATTCTCATGTATTACATTTGTTCAAGAGATTTAAAAATATGTAACTCCACATGCTCATTATATTCTTCATTTTGGTAAGGAGGCTGTCAACCTTGTCAATTATACTACTTCACAGACTTCCCCTTTATTTTTTCCTCCCATGTTTTCTAACCTTTCTGATCATGATCTACAAAAATTTTCTCTATACCCTCACTTTGCCTTCAAATAGCCTTTTTTGAAAGAATCTCCCCTTTACTTTTTCATCAGACTTTGTACTGCACAGGTAGTATATCTTTATTATTCCAGTGTTGCTTTCCATCTTTTATGGATTCAATTTTCACTATGTATTATATTCTGTAGAGCTATTGTCCTCTTCACCTCCTCAGTTCATCCTTCTGTTCTGTCTTTTTTACCTGTAAGCCCCTTCTCCCTACTGTGACCTTTCCCAGTTCTTTGAAATCTCCTCAGTTTGTGCCTGTCCATCAAGTCACACTGCTACCCTTCAAAATAATTTTGCTGACTGCAGTGTGGACCTCTGTTTGAAGATTTTATTCTAAACTACTTTTCAGACGTATTCTAATTAGAGACAACCCAGAAAAAAAAAAAAAAAATCAACTGTCTTTTAATCTGAGAACCTACCAAATCAGGGAAGCGATGCCATACTGTTCAGGCCTCTGACTGTTACCAAAGAAGTGCTGCTTTCTCTGAAGAGTTTTAATAGTCAGAAGGTAAAAGTGCTGAATTTCATTGGAAAGAAGGCTGGAGAGATAAAAAATGAGGATATCAAGTAACTTACGTAAAACATACCTATTTAATCAATGTTCCACTTTGTATTTTCACATAATCCAAGGTGAAGGTTTTCAATCACTTCTAAAAAATCTGTATGTAACCTTACTGATGAAGAGATGGAATAAATCATGGGTTTACAATTTTAGCTCTACTAGCCTCTATGTGCAGATTAAGCAAGTTTGATCTTTAAGCTTTGATTCTATCAGAGAATCTTAGATGTAGTTAAGCAATAAGCTTAACTACTTTATGGGATGTCATGTCACTTTTCTGGGACAGAAACTTCATGATGAACCTATGTTCACCAAATGCTCGCAAATGAGCCAACTTTCTCAAAGTCTGTCAGCTGTATTCTGTCACTTCTTCTAATTTTTATTTCATGCCCATCACTGCAATTTGAGCCACGAAAATTTACAGGTCAAATACTAAACAAGGAACATGCTTTGTCTCCAGTAACAGTCTGGCAGATCTTATTTCCTCCTGGTGTTCTCCCACTTGCTGCAAAAATAATATTTTCAATGCACAAAATCTTGTACATGCCTCGATTCCTCAGGTATTTCATTTTGACCAAATTTGCTTCTTCCTCATCTTTTACGGTACAAGCCTGATCTAGCATCAAATGAATAAAGTATAAGATATCAGGAAATAGAAAAATCAATTTTAAATAGACTGGAAGTTTTTGGAGAATACAAAATATTGGTCTAATACAAATCTAAACAGAAATCACATTTATTAATAACTGCTCCATTCCTTTAGTCATTGATTTTACAGTAAAAGATGCCAACTCACAAATGTTCATTTCCCTAGTATACCAACAGTACATATGGCAAAGTTGTCTGAATGAGTAAGAAAACTCAACTTTTACTTTCCTTCATTAGCCTTCAGCTTTTGGACCTGCCCTCTTACAAGTTTTTATCATCTTCTTTTCAACTCCTTTTCAGGAATGTTTATGAACTGTTTCTTTGTAATTAAGAGTTATGTGCATACCCCTGTGACTCTTGCACATTTCCAGCCACTCTTAGTTAATAATCCTAGGAACCTACAGTCTGGTGGCACAGAAGCTGACAATAGTTGGAACTAGACTTTTGAAATTAATGAAAGCTATGCCGCTTTATGGTGGAATCATTATTCAGAGCTAGAGACTTCTCTAATACAAAAAATATCTTAAAAGCAATACTAAACAAGAACTTCCTTATACCCTTAAGCATTCATTTTTAGGTATCACTAAAAGGAAAGATAAAATATTAACGAACAGCTATCATATTCTTAAGTTACAGTTATTTTCAAGTATTTGTTTTAAGCATTGACAAAACAGCATCATATCATAATTGGCTCTAGCAGTTTAATGCTAAGATAGGAAGAGGTTCATAATAGTGGCGCTAACTTCTAAAAAGCTCTGCCAGTCCCCTTTGTTAACAAAGATGAAATTTCAGTTCACAAGGAACATGATTTCAATACCCATGCAGTGATAATCCAGGTAAAAAGAGACCTATTCAACCCGATCTATTGAAGCTGCAAAGTGCATTGAAGAGTTGTAACACAGTTTATTCCTTTTTCATAAAGGAATAACTAGGAAAATGGAACCCTGCATTAAAAAAAAAAAAATAATTTAAGGCATTATATGGAAATTTTTTTTGTTTTCTTTCAAGATTTTATATCCTGTATCATATATTTCAGTGCAGTTAACATCTTCCCCAAATGAAAGGGAATTGCTTCCCCCTTTTGAAAATTTTAAGCTGTACAATATTAGCCTGAGCTAAAACAACAACAACAACAACAACAACAACAACAAAGAATAGCAAAATTAATCTAAGTTAAACTACACATATATTTAAATCAAATAACATTAAAGGAAAATTAACACAGCATATTCAGGAACATAATTATGTCAAAAATATCTTGATAGCTTTCCACATTGTAAATGTTTTGGAAAATTTAAATTCATTTTTCTTCTTTAACCTGCTTAAGATATACACAAAAAACCAGAAGTACTCTAGTGTGGTCCATGGTCAACAGGAGTGTCTCAATTCCATTCTTCTGAGTGATCCCAGAGAGCAAGATGCAGTGTGCAAAAACTCTGCCTCTTTAATGGTGATGCTCTAGAAAGGAATCAGAGCACTCCATCCTCTCACAAACCTTGTTTGGTGAATACCTAATGTATCAGAGCAATGGGACAGCACAGTATATAGGATACAGACTGTCACACAGGATAACTTATAAAACTTATAAAAAAAGGCTATTACAATCAGTTTGATCTCAGCAGCTGAGCTCAGCAGACATAATGATTTAGAACAATCTGTATTTAAAAATCCTTGCTGGTAAAAATATTGAGTTTAGCCTATCCTTGCTTTCCACTGTTGTGAATAGTCAAGGTAACATGAAGAAAGTTGTAAGAAAGTGAAAGAACATACAATTTTTAATTATCCATAATAAGGCTCATAAAAAGACTTGGGTACCTAAATTAAGGCAGACAAAGTTAAAAGACCAAAAGCTAGTCCTGTAATCCACACCCAACCGTACACCCACATTTTCCTTAGATCCAAGTAGATCTAGACATAATAGAACTACTCAGGAGGCACACTGTACTGTTTTCTAGCAAACAGTCTAGCGTATTTCAGAGAAACCACAACAGCCATAGAAAGAGTCCCCAAAATTAATGGCAGAATTCCTAATACTAGAATTCAAATTACTATCTTTCATCAGGGAAGATAAAAGCAGAAAAATTAAAGTGATCTTCAGCTCTTCAAGAGGTATTTCAGTATCTTACCAAGAAAAAAAAAAAAAAAAAAAAAAAAAAAATTACAGATGCTAAAGTTTCTTGCTAGATTCACCTAAAATCTTTTATATATACCAGTTACATCCTTAGTTACTAATGGACTTATGAAAATTGTTAGTCATTAACCATTTATTATAATTTTTAAAGGCATGAATAAATGAAAATTTAATTGAAGTCTAACTCTTAAATATCAGTGAATAATTTAATTTTCTTTCAACTAATAATGTAAAATAAGCTATTTCCCTAGAATATTATTACTTTTCTTTCATCTTACAGTCTACTCTCATTTCTAGCACTTTCAATATCCCTCAATATTCATTAGTAAAAATACTGTGAATTTACTTGGTTTCTGATGCAAATTTTGCTCTGATGCTTTAATTCACATTGCATCAATGCCTACAAAAAGTCACTTAAATTGAAAAGGATTTCTTGAAGCTAGTAAGATTTGTTCTTTCATGTACAAGACGGTATTGACTCGCTATCTTAGAATACCATTGTTATATATTTCTGTTTATGACTGGGAAGGTGAGTTGTGTGTTTATCCTGATACATATAAATTATAAAAACATCAATGTATTTTCTCTTCAGATGAAACACCCATATATTTGCAGTAAACATTTAATTCAGCTAGTAAAATTCTGACACCACTTTCAACTACTTTATAAATCTATCTCTGTCAAATGACATTTTTTATACTCTATTTTACTTATTCTGAATTATTTATGTTAAATTACACCAGGAAGAGAGTGAAAATGAATGACAATAAGGTTCCCATGGAATAATCATACATCTGTTGTTGTTTTTCACGCAAACACATTTTTCTAACCTCAGCTTTTTAAAAATCATGGTCCATCTTTCTACAACGAAGAAACAACACAGAAGTGATATTCCTGAGAGGATTTTTTACCCCATAAAACCACAGATTGAGATGTGAATATATTATTCTGAGATTACAGTTCAATGAATTCAGAACATAACTAAAAGGATTTTCCTTCTTCCTCTATGGATTGTGATTGAAAATGTGTGTTGCAGAAAGGCTGCTAAAGCAGAGGACAGTCAATTTAAGAATCATTATTCTGTAATCTTTTCTTTTATTTTGCTTCTTGTCATTGCAGTCCTTCAAGACTGAGTTTATTATCGGTGATTTTTCTCCCCCATCACCTACAACTGAGTACATCATCACCCAGTCTTAGTGAAGTAAACTGTATTTGCTTGTTTTTAGCTTCTTTTCCCAAGGAAAATGTAGATATCCTCTGGGTCACTTTCTCGGTACAGAAAATATACATACTGCAGGCATCTGTATGCATAATTGATAAGGTGGGAGAGAAAGAGGAACAGATTCTTAAGAGAATTCATATAATCTAATCACATTTTCTTGAGAAGTTTCAAATAAATATATATAAGCTATCTTTCCAGTCATTGTGCCCTTCCCCTTTCACTTCTCATTGACATTGGAAATACCATATTTTCCAGCCTCTTTTTGGATGGGAAAAATATTTGTCTTGTATACAAAAATACATGCCAACAAACCGTAAAAATTTACTCAGTTTGCACAGCATGATAAACTTTTAATGCAATGCAAATTTCGCTTATTAAAGGTCATTTTCTTTCCCAGAAAGGTGTATGAGCTCAGCCCTACACTGACCTAGCCCTCTCTGGGATTTCAGTCTCCAGAACTGATTAACCGTGAAATCCATACCAAATCAAGCACAGAAAACATTTTTAGAAAGGAAAGTAAATATAAATATTTATTTTTAAATACGTTAGGACCTACATTTGATACCTGAAAACAGGAATCAGAACTATCACATAATCACAGAATGGTTTGGGTGGGAAGGGATCTTAAAGACCATCCAGTTCCACAGCCCTGCCATGGGCAGGGACACCTTCCACTGGCCCAGGTTGCCCAAAGCCCCGTCCAACCTGGCCTGAAACACTGTCAGGGAGGGGTCAGCCACAGCTGCTCTGGACAACCTGTGCCAGTGTCTCACCATCCTCACAGGAAAAAATTTCTTCCTCATATCTCATCTAAATCTACCCTCTTTCAGTTTAAAACTATTACCCCTCATCCTATCACTAAATTCCCTGATAATAAGTCCCTCCCCAGCTTTCCTGTAGGGCCTCTTTAGGTACTGGAAGGTTAATATAAGGACTCCCTGGAGCCTTCTCTGAGCTGAATACCCTGAACTCAGAATCACAGAATCATTCTTCACAGAACTGCAGATTCATCTAGGTTGGAAAAGACCTTGAAGATAACCTAGTCCAAGCATTAGCCAAACACTGACCGTTCTCAACTATACAATATCACCAAGCACTATGTCAACCCGACTCTTAAACCCCTCCAGGGATGGGGACTCCACCACCTCCCTGGGCAGCCCATTCCAACCTCAACAACCCCTTCTGGAAAGAAATGCTTCCTAATAGCCAGTCTAAACCTTCCTTCACACAACTTGAGGCCATTCCCTCTTGTCCTGTCACTTGTTACTTGGTTCAAGAGACTTATCCCCAGCTCTCTGCACCCTCCTTTCAGGGAGCTGTAGAGGGCGGTGAGGTCTCCCCTCAGCCTCCTCTTCTCCAGACTAAACCCCCCCAGTTCCCTCAGCCGCTCCCCGTACGACCTGTGCTCCAGACTCTGCACCAGCTCCGTTGCCCTTCTCTGGACACGCTCGAGTCATTCAATGTCCTTTTTGGAGTGAGGGGCCCAAAACTGAACACAGGAATCGAGGGGCGGCCTCACCAGTGCCGAGTACAGGGGTGAGATCCCTTCCCTGTCCCTGCTGGCCACGCTATTGCTGACACAAGCCAGGATGCCATTGGCCTTCTTGGCCCCCTGGGCACACTGCTGGCTCCTGTTCAGCCGGCTGTCAATCAGCACCCCCAGGTCCCTCTCTGACTGGCAGCTCTCCAGCCACTCCTCCCCAAGCCTGTAGCGCTGCTGGGGGTTGTTGCGGCCCAAGGGCAGCCCCCGGCATTTGGCCTGATTGAAACTCCTCCAGTTGGGCTCAGCCCATGGCTCCAGCCTGTCCAGGTCTCTCTGCAGAGCCTCCCTACCCTCGAGCAGATCAACACTCCCACCCAGCTGGGTGTCATCTGCAAACTGACTGAGGGTGCACTCGATCCCCTCGTCCAGATCATCAATAAAGATGTTAAACAGGAGTGGCCCCAAAACCCAGCCCTGGGGGACACCACTCGTGACCGGCCCCCAACTGGATTTAACTCCATTCACCACAACTCTCTGGGCCCGGCCATCCAGACAGTTTTTTACCCAGCAAAGCGTGTGCCCATCCAAGCCACAAGCAGCCAGTTTCACCAGGAGAATGCTGTGGGAAATGGTGTCAAAAGCCTTACTGAAGTCAAGGTAAACAACATCCACAGCCTTTCCCTCATCAAATCAGCAGGTCGCCCTGTTGTAGAAGGAGATCAGGTTTGTCAGGCAGGACCTGCCTTTCACAAACCCATGCTGACTGGGCCTGAGCATCTGGTTGTCCCACATGTGTTGTGTGATGGCACTCAGGATGAGCTGCTCCATTGGCTTCCCGGGTACCGAAGTCAAGCTGACAGGCCTGTAATTTTCTGGATCATCCTTTCGAGCCTTCTTACAGATGGGCGTCACATTGGCCAATTTCCAGTCTGTCGGGACCTCCCCAGTTATGTCTGTGTGAGGCAGCAGGTCACTGACTGTCTCCTCCTGGATTGCGGGGGGTCGTTCTCCCAGTCTCTGTCTTCTGGCTGAGGAGGCTGGATTCCCTCAGTACAACTAGTCATGCTATTAAAGACTGAGGCAAAGAAGGCATTAAGCACCTCAGCCTTTTCCTCATCACTTGTTACCATGATTCCTCCTGCATCAAGCAGGAGGCTCTCCCTGGTCTTTCTTTTGCTGTTGAAGTACTTACAGAAACATTTCTTATCTTGAGACTGCAGAAGCCAGATTAATTTCCAGCTGGGTTTTAGACCTCCTGATTTTTACCCTGCATAGCCCCCAACATCTTTGTAATCACTGTGAGTGGCTAGCCCCTTCTTCCAAAGGCTGTAAACTCTCCTTTTCTCATTGAGTTGCAGCCAAAGCTCCCTGTTTATCCAGGGTGATCTTCTCTGTCGCCGGCTTCTCTTACAGCACCTGGTGATAGCCTACTCCTGTCATTAAGACTTCCTTCTTAAAGAATGTACAGCCCTCCTGGATCCCTACACACTTGAGGACCTCTCCTCAAGCCCAATGATCATCTTCATGACCTCCTCTCTACCTGCTCGAGCAGGTCCATGTCCTTTTTATGTTGGGTACCCCAGAGATAGACACAGTACTCTGGGTGGGGTCTCATGAGAGCAGAGTAGAGGGGAAGAATCACCTCCCTCGACCTGCTGGCCACACTTCTCTTGATGCAGTCCAGGCTACGGTTGGCTTTCTGAGCTACAGTATGAATTGCTGGCTCACAGTCAGTTTCCCATCCACTAACACCCCCAAGTCCTTTCTCCACAGGGCTGATCTCAATCCACTCATTGCCCAGCCTGTATTTATGTTTGGGATTGCCCTGACTCATGCACAGAACCTTGCACTTGGCCTTGTTGAACTTCATGAGATACACACAGGCCCGCCTCTCAAGACTGCCAAGGTTCCTCTGGATAGCACATCCCTTCCCTCCAGTGTGTTGACTGCACCACATAGCTTGGTTTCATCGTCCAACTCGCAGAAGGTGCACTCAATCCCACTGTCCATGTCACCAAAAAAGATGTTAAACACCACCAGTCCCAACACTGACCACCAAGGAATGCCACTCATCACTGTTCTCCACTTGGACATCGAGGCATTGATCTCAACTCTTTGAGTGCGACCATCCAGACAATTCCTTATCCACCAAGAGGTCCAGTCATCAAATCCATGTATCTCCAATTTATAGACAAGGATGTCATATGGATAGTGTCAAATGCTTTGCACAAGTGCAGGGAGATGACATCACTTGCTCTTCATGTAGCCACCAACATTGTAATGCCATCATAGAAGGCCACAAAATTTATCAGGCATGTTTTCCCTTAGTGAAGCCATGTTGGCTGTCACCAATCACCTCCTTATTTTCCCATTACCCTAGCATACTTTCCCAGAGGATCTGCTCCATGATCCTGCTGGCCACAGGGGTGATACTGACTGGCCTGCAGTTCCCCAGGTCTTATTTTTTTCCCTTTTTAAAAATGGGGATTATGCTTCCCCTTTTCCAGTCAGCAGGATAGTGGCTTAGCCACTTCATCTGCCAGTTCCTTCAGGACCCGTGGATAACATCTCATCAGGTCCCATGGACCTGTGCACTTTCAGGTTCCTAAGATGGTCTCAAAATTGATCTTATACTACAGTGGGTGGTTCCTCGTCCTCCCAATCCCCATCTTTGTCTTCTGCATTTGGGCAGTGTGGCTGGAGCCCTTGCTGGTGAAGACTGAAGCAAAAAAGTCATTAAGTACCTCAGTCTTCTCCATATCCTGGATAGAGCTCACATTTTCCCTAGTTTTCTGTTTATCACTGACCTACCTACAGAAGCTTTTCTTGTTGCCCTTGACATCCCTGGCCAGATTTAATTCTACCAGGGCTTTGGCCTTCCTAATCTGATCCCTGGTTGCTCAGACAGTTTCTCTTATTTCTCCCAGGCTACCTGTCCTTGTTTCCACTCTCTGTAGGCTTCCTTCTTATGTCTGAGCTTGTCCAGCAGTTCCTGGTTCATCCATTCAGGTCTCCTGGTGTTCTTACCTGACTTCCTCTTTGTCGGGATGCATCACTCCTGAGCATGGAGAAACTGATCCTTGAACATTAACCAGCTTTCTTGGGTCCCTCTTCCCTCTAGGGTTTTACACCATGTTACTCTGCCAAGCAGATCCCTGAAGAGGGCAAAGTCTGATCTCCTGAAGTCCAGGCTAGTGAGCTTGATGCACGCTCTCCATCATTTCATGGTCACTGCAGCCAAGGCTGCCCTTGAGCTTCGCACTCCCCACCAGTCCTTCCTTCTTGGTGAGAACAAGGTCCAGCATAGCACCTCTCCTCACTGCCTCCTCTATCACTTGGAGAAGGAAGCTATCAGCAATGCATTCCAGCAGCATCCTGGATGGTTTATGCCCTGCTGTGTTGTCCCTCCAATGGTTATCAGGGTGGTTGAAGTGCCCCCCATGAGGATCAGGGCTTGTGAACATGAGGCTGTTCCTATCTGTCTATAGAGGACCTCATCTGCTCAGTCTTCCTGGTTGGGTGGTCTGTAGCAGACCCCCAGTATAACATCTGCCCCAGCTCTCCCTTTAATCCTGACCCATAAGCTCTCCGCTGGCTCCTCATCCATCCCCAGGCAGAGCTCCATGCACTCCAGCTGGTCACTGACGCCCCCTCCTCATCTCCCCTGCCTCTCCTTCCTAAAGAACCTGTTTCCTTCCATGCAAACACTCCAGTCATAGGAGCCATCCCACCACATCTCCGTGATTCCAGTATGTAGCCCTGCAGCTGTGCACATGTCTCTAGCTCCTCTTGTTTATTCCCCATGCTATGTGCATTTGCATAGAGGCATTTAAGTTGGGCCCCTGATGAAGGTGACTTACTGGTTGGAATTCCTGTGCTGTTCTTGGGGTGCTCTCCTGCTGACCTGTGACCCCCCTTCAGGCTCTGGACATCTATTGCTGGCACTGGCATCAAGCTGGTAGGAGTGGGATGGATTGAGGTTCCCCTCCCCTGGCAACTTTAGTTTAAAGCCCTCTTCACCAACTCGTCAAGAGTATTGACAATTTTATTTTCTTTTTAATTTCATCTTTTTTTTAAACTGAAGTCCACATTTGGTAATCTCTGAGCTACAAACACTTGCCAGCTAGGTACCAGTAGTGGAAAAGATGCCTTTTTTTTTTTTTTTATGGGGGTAATTAAAGACCAGATGATGATATTTCAGAGAAGAAACCTTCCAAATGATGCTGATACCACATGAAAACTATGCTCTGTACCACAGCTGGCTTACACTTCCACCACTTTCTTTCGCCATTATAAAAGTCAGTGGATAGGTTGATATTTTGTTCGTTCTCCAAATGTACTGGAACTCCCAGCAGAGAAAAAAAAAAAAAGCCCACAACATTGAAATGTGGTATCTGTGCCTTCTTGAGCTTGTTATCTTGTTGGGTTTTGGTCACTAAATGTAAAAGAAGAGAAGCATTCACTTAGCTTAAGTCTGTGAGATACATATATGAACTAGGGAGCTCGCCTTCAGAGTTTATTGTGCAAGAATCTAACCCTGGACTTTTAATTCAAGAAGCTGCCTGATGCCTAGAGGGCCATGGAGATGCACCTTCAGTATTATATGCTGGTACCTACTAACTCACTCACGCACTCTCTCCAAACCCAAAATATATGTAATTTCTTGCTAGTAGGAATCTCAGATTACTTTGAAAATCAAAACTGAGGGTAATTTTGCATGTAACCATTTTCAGAACTTTGTTATGAAAGAAACATTCAAGACCAAAAAAAAAAAAAAAAAAAGAAAACAAAACAGAAAACCTCAGAATCTGGCTGATAGCAAAGTACAGACTTGTTAAAAGAAACTCTTTGGTTTCCAGAGTATGGGGATATAAAATGAACTGCTGTAGTATGAAGCACTGGAAAAAAACTGTGTTCATAGACTGCATAATTTAAAAGATTGTGCAATTAAAGATCTGTATAATTCTTCATAATGTTCTAACTGCAGTTTCCATAAACCCCATAAACTAGTCGGTAGCATATAATTATTAGGCTAGCATTTATGGCTTTACTTATTACAGCACTGTTATTTTCACACCATTATTAATAGAACCAATGCCAAGTAAGCATAGCTGTAAGTAGTAGTAAGCATTTGCATGGCATTCTACAAAAGTAAAAAATACAGTTCAGTTCCCATCAGTGTTAGTCAACACAAGGTTTTGGAGAAGGGTAAGCGAGGTAAAGATCTTTCTTGGGAAAAAAAAAAAAAAAAAAGTGTTGTTGGGTTGTTTGGTGTGGGTTTTTTTTTTTTAAGAAAAATAAAACCTGTTGAAGCAGTAAATGATACATAGGAACAGAGTGGTGGAAAGCTTGCAATTTACCATCATTTGTTGATAACGCTCAGAGCTTAAGTGAAGGAATGAAAACAAAGGCAAACAGAAAAAAAATAGAAACAATTGAAGGCATGTTTTCTTTCTCCCAGTGAAAATCACACAACTTTGTTTGGAATCTTTAAATGTAACAGGAAAGACAGTTACAGCATGACATCTTTTCATGTGCCCTTTCATGTTTTCCACTATTTATATCTAACATTATTTTTAAAAAGCAGAAGTAGGAAGTGAGAGAGTTCTCATTAACTGTGAAGATAAATCCTCCCAAACAACATTTGCAAAATGTATTCTTATTTCTATTATTTTTAAAAAATACTTATGCTGTATTTTCCCATGCTTCAGATAGGCGTTCATTTTTATCTGGATTAAAATTTTCAGATCTCCACAAGCTAACCTGGATCTTCTGAGCATGGCTGGACAAACATCCCTGTGTAGGTGCTGTGCCAGGCACAGAGCCTACAGCACCCAGGGGCTCCCTAGGGCTGCTCACATCTGCCAGGCTCCTGCAGTTAGTTGCCAGAGGTGATAGTTGGATTGCCATGGGATTGTCCTTTGGGAATGACTGATTTATGCTTATCAAGTCCTCTCTCATCTCCTAGAACACCAGTTTGAAATAAAATATGAAAGGAAAAACAGTAACAGTTAATCATAAGCGCAGCCCTGTCCTCATCCAAATTTAAGACATGACAGGCTCCACTACTAATCTTATTTCATAAACTGGCATAAAACAGAGAAGTGAGATGTTGCTCTCATCCAACTTCAGCCATCTTCCCTTAAGAAAGTGACACTATTACTGTGTGACTGCTTTTGAGTACACATGTAAAGAATAAAGGCATTTTAGCAAACAGACAAGGACCCAGGGCTACTCTGACTGGTGGTACCGTTTCTATAGGAATTGTTCACCTTTATTAGAAAGCAAAGAAGTAATGCCAGCCCAAATTTAGGAACCTTTGAGTGATTAAATATTGTGTACGCATGCCCCCAAACCTAGATGCCACCAACACATTAATACCAGAAAAATCATCTCATCACTGAGAATTGAAACAGGCCCTACTAAACCACCATCACAACTACACTGTATAGTGAGAAAGAAAATAAGAGAGAAGAAAAGTTTATTTCCTCTTAGACTGCGGACAAGTTTTGTAGTGGCTTAGCAGTAGTTTTGTAGTGACTTTGCAGTGATCGAATAAAGCTTTATCCACTCTACACGGATTCCACAGGTTTTCCTCCAGTAAATATCCCAGCGATACCGATTAACGCCAAGCCCTGCTTTGTGTGACATGATCTCATATGTCCCTCTGACTCTGGTCTGTAGATTTTGGTTCTCAGTGTACATGGGAAATTCTTACCCTTTTAACAGCCGATTTTTAGCTGAAAGACAAGTTGATATTTTTTTGGTTTTGGTTTACAAAATAAAAACTCCCAAAAGAGTTACTGCTTCTAACCTGAATTGTGACTATGATATCTTGTATTTTCCATGTTTTATTTACCTTGTTGTAGGTATCCTTAATTTCCAGAAAGATTCCTACAGAAGAGTTGCACAACACTGTTGTCTAGAGGAATAACACGGGGAATAGTAGCTTCCTCTTCCCCCTCCTTTTTTTTTTTTTTTTTTTTCCAGCAGTGTAAAATGTGGACTTTAGTAAAATATCTTCTACATGATTTCTTTTCATGTGTGTTTGAAATCTTAGCTCATCTACAGTGTCTGAAAAGCAGTCATTGTATTAGGACAGAATAATACATGAGACGTAATGATTATTAAATAAACCCTACTTCACTTTCTCCAGATGGACTGGCAAAAGCTTTTCATGCCAACTATACTCACCTATTTGCAAGGAATTTTTTAGTATTTTTGAAAATGGATTTTGTTGTTGTTGTTGCCGTTGTTAATTTTGGAGGCGGCCAAAGAATTAAAAGATTGATCTTATAGTTTTTCATCTTCTCAAGGTTTATGCAGGAGTAACAACATGATTTTGAAGATGAGTTCAAATAGAAAGGATGTATTTAAAGGACTTTCTTGCCATCTTTTTAGCAGTGGATGGGGCAGTCAGTGTTCATAACTTGATGGAAAGAATGCATGGTTAATTTTCACTGCTATTCTTTATTCATGGTGTGGAAAGATGATGTAACCAGATACATGGAAATTTTCTTAGGAAATCTTTGCTATGCTATGTCTAGATTCCTTCAAGTAAATTGGTATGTTTCAGTAAGTGCTCAGGGCTACAGAAAGAGGCAATTGGTCCTTTTTACCTTCAATAACTGGAATAATCAACCCAAGCCACTTTGTACACATAAAGTTGTACCACTGACTATATATTTTAGTATGATCAAGCCCTCTGATTAGAGATGTCCCCTGACCTGATACTTTTTGATAAATTGCAAGTCCTGATAAAATAAGGTACACGATATCAATGTTTCAAGGTAACAAGATAAAACAAGAAACCTGGTTTAATACAAGAAAAAAGATTATGCAGGCTGCTTGGTGATTCAGAAAAATGCTAACCTTACATACTTTCACTGTCACAGGTGAGGGAAAGAGAGTTTGTGTGCCTGAAACCTGCCTGTATTTTTTCCCCAATTTTATCAGCTCATTTAGTAATGATATTTATTTTCCCTACTAATCTTATGTCTTTTCAGTTTGGAGAAAACGATCTACTAAACCAAAAATAACCAATTAAAACCTAAGTTCAAGTTATTCTTTTATAGTCTTAAAAAGCTAACTCACAGCTTCTAAACAATAATCTTTATATATTTGTGTTAGCACAATTCTGTGTTCTAAAAATAATTTAAAATTTTCCTCCTCAGTGTTAACTGAAAGAAAACCTCACAAGCAGCTGACTATTATGAAGCAATATAACAATTTGATTAAAACTCATCTCCACTGAAATTTCTTAGTTGCATTTCTACATTTATCAAAATGATTTTTTTTTTTTTTAATGAAAAAAATACACCTAAAATAATAAGAGGGAAAATGACTTTGCATGGAATGGAAGAGACAGAAAGCAACAGAAACTAGCAAAGCACATGTTATGGACTCTGTATATTCCTTACCCAGTTTATCACATTAATGTATGTTACAAAATGAAAAGACAACGTAGAGGAAGGAATGGGTAGCAGTGGCGAGAACAGAACTCAAACCTTATTCGTGCCTTGAATTTAAAAAGAAAGATTTAAATCTTACATTGAATTAATTAAAAATTAAATAGATACTTGTAAACCAGAATCAACAATGACATTAGTACTGCTTATTCTACACTCAACAGATAATAGCTAGAGATCTTAAAATACAGCTTTGTGGTTATGCAAGTCTTCTACCTTCAGATGCTTTTACCTACATAAAATATCAGGCCTGGAAACTGAACTCTTCCAAAAGATATTTTCCTTTCAGAGGGAAGGTATCAAAATGATTTGATCAAATTCAGAAGGGAAAGGAGAAAAGTAATCCTGCTGTATTTATCTGAACCTGTTGAGAACTTATTGATCACATTTTTAGTCTTCAATTACACGTTGCAGGATTAAAGGCAGACAGTGATTTCTTGAAAAAGCTATTCTATGTGAAGAAAGCTTCTCTGGAGATCTTATTTTATAGTTTAAGAGAAAATAAGGAGGAAAACAAGAAAAATGAATCTGCTAACAATACGATCAGACATATTCTGGACTAGATCTGTGTGTGTATATGTGCAGGGAAACACACCTACCAAACAGAATCTACTATAGGTTTCTAGTTGCCTAACTCACTCATAATTGAAAGATGATTTCTAGATGAAAATTAGCAAGAGAGAAAAAAGCTCCTGCTAAGGAAATAGCAGCAGCAGAAAGACTGATGAAGAAATAGTGGATGGAGCATCTCCCAAGAGAAAGGATAAAAGCTGAAGTCCTAAAGGAGTTGGATGCTTAGGTACAACATACCTCTATCTTTAGGACATGCCTGCATTATACTACACAGCTGGTCATGAGTCGACTCTATCGTGAGTGAAATGTCACAGCACAGGAGTGTGCAGACATATCATCTCAGCTTCTAGATATAATGGGGTTTGTTAGTACAACATCATGCCCGAACTAATGATCACTGCTCATTATCAGGTCCTGCTAGTATACCCTGCTTTTACATATCTATATTCCTATCAGATCTGAATCTCTGAATGTCTTTCCTAAATAGTTTGGGTTTTCTTAAATGTCCAACTACAAACACTCTCTAAACACCTCAGGATTCTTGAAAACACAGCGGTAAATGCTTTGTCCCATTGTGTAAAGCCTTGCAAATTTAGATATTTTCTCTTAACATTTAGACTTTCTCTGATGTCCCAGATGGGGCACTTCTATCTTTTTGGAAACCTTCAAGTCTGCCTTTGAAGAAAGACCCACAGAAATTAATTCAGGAGGAAGAAGATAGAACTTTTTACTTAAATAAAAACAGCCTGATTTTGTTTAAGGTGTCAACCTTTCAATACAATATTCTCACAGTAAGGTAGTTTCCATCAGCAGGGACTGCTCAGGAATAATATTCTATTGTGATGTTGTGTTTATTTAAATAGAAATCAGGAAAATAATTAAACAACTAACATGCATAAAAGCAAAATGGTGATTTAAAACTCCAAAGGTGTGAGATTTACTCTTGCCTTTTGAAGCAGCATTTTACATTTAAAGAATTAAAAGGTGAGCATGTATTACTTTTCTCATTTTTTTTCAGTTTAACTATTCCCATTGTTTCACTTAGAAATTCTGTCACAGATGTCTGAAACTGTTAATTTATTTATATATTTATTTTTATCTCCAACATGCAGAATAGTCATTTACATAAATTGACTCACTTCTGTATAACACAATTCAGCAGCAAAATGTATTTCTAAAGGAAAAGAAATGACTTTAAATACTTCAAACAGACTGAAAGGCTACTTATAAAAAGGCAATGAACCTTCTGAAGCAGACACCAGGATTCATCTCAACAAAACTGAATCCATACCCTTAGCACATCATTCCTGATTTTTTTGGCTAATGTGAAAAAAAAAAAACAAAACAAAACAAACCAATAGTTATAGTAAAGATTTAGTTAGGGGAAAGAAAAAAAAAAAAAAAAAAAAAAAAAAAAAAAAAAAAA
>NW_020799099.1:36066148-36121077 GCF_003259725.1 Athene cunicularia
GGGGGGGGGTGGGTGTAGGAAAAAGAGAAAAAAAAGATTACATGACCCACTTCATGAGCAGCTTCAAGGGCTGGCAGTCCAACTGAAGGCAAGAATTTCTGGTAATTTTACATTGTTTCCTAGGCCTTAGCAAAATAAAGAAAATACAGCATACCTTTGCTCTTTATTTCCTCCATGCTATCATTAAAAAATCTTCAATTACCATGTTTTCGTTCAGGCTTATATAGTGTTCTACTTTTTACACACATCCACTTTATGTGAAAATTACACATCTGTCGGAATCTGGTCCTGCTGGAGTTCCGAGGTTCTTTTGTGGATCAGTAAATATGGAATTATGACACAAGAGAGGTCGGATATCAGTTAGGACACTATCTGTATTTTATTGTATAAATTGTGAGAGTAACCCTTAAAGAGAGAAACAGAAAAGCAAGAAAAATGCAAGAGTTTGTTACAAGCAGAAGATAGTCACCATCACAGAGTTCCAGCCATGTCTCACTGTGTCTGTTGACTTCTTCCATGGTGGGGGAGCTCCGGAGGCAGCCACTGCCTCCTGCTGGGCTTTGACTTTTATGCCACTTTACTGCAGTATGTTGCCATGGGATGCCATCGCAACATGTTGCTGTGGGGCACTGCTTGTCTGTTGGCTATCACATGAACTGTGTAGTCATCTTGGGAGTGCATGCTCCCTAGTTTTGCTTTTCATGTGCTGTTCATGTGTGCCCCCCCTGCCCCATCCCAGTTCTTTTTGGCTGTGTGTAAAGTTTGAGCATTGGAGGTGAAAGCCAGCATTCCAGGAAAGAGGATGTTGAGACAAAAGTTTTCATGTTAGATGTCCACACCACCCTGTGGCTGAACATCACTCTGTTCATTTTGTGGAACATATGTGTAGTCTTCTTCCATGCTGGTGATTCATACACAACGAACAGAAGGATTGGAAAGTGAAGACAAAGATGCTACTAATCAGTTAATCATACATTTGACAAGGCCAATGCCAATCATAAGAAACAGAAATCCTACCAATAAGATAATTCCATTCTAAGCGAACCAGGACCCCCAACCCCTCAGTCTGAGGGAATGCTAGAGACTCTCCCACCAGCTGTTCCCAAACCAGTTGACAGGTCGTAGGGTCTGAAAGAGTTTGCCGTTTTGATCAACAATCTCTTTCATTATTACTTGTCCTTCTTTAATTGTTGTACTAGCGTTATGTATAGCAGTACAACATTCAGTTTGAGAGAAATTTAACATTCCACAAAATCAATTTTCTTTTAGCAATAAAGATCTAATGACAAATGGTTTTGCAGTGTCACCTTGCTTACTTGTTGAAGCTGTAAGTTTATCCCCTGCAAAACATTGCAGTCCCGTTGCCTAGCCTTCAAACTTATGATGTCAAGTTTGAAAGGGCAACCCAATTGTGAGTCAAAACGGTTGAATGTAGAAAGATAGATTGCAAAGCTAAGCTCCATTTTTTTCCAGTGGTATAATACTCTGGGAAATTAATCTCTAGTTGAGTAATACAAGAAGGAACTAGATTGCATCTGTGCCTTTTGGAAGTTGTCCAATTAAAAGTTTGGCTAGGGCAAAGAGATGGAAATACAATCTCACAATGTAATCCACATGTTGACTTACTGTTAAATAAGAGTCAAAGTTGCTGTTCAAACATTCCCAGGATAAGCCAAAAGGGGCACGATATATACTATTTTGACATGAATATCAGTCTTCATAATCCATGAAATATACAGGTGGTTGCACGTTAATGGGTAACACTTGAACTGGATAATGTGTATATGGAATGTCACAGATTCTCTGCAATGAGATATCATTAGACTGGGTGGTATCATATCAAATGTCATTATTTTTCCATCCCATAGAGCGATATCCTCAACAAGTACATGTATCTCTCATTAGAGTTGGTAACCCATACAAAAACCAGGTTTGTGGGAGATCTCCAGGACCACTATGTAATGGTTTTGGTACAATCAAATAAATAGCTATTTTCCCATCTTTGCTTTTCACCTGATTGTAAGGTGTTTATGACAGTAATATTTTGCAACCAAAACCGCATAAAATTTTTTGTATTTAAAGAAAAAACTACTCTGATTTGGGAAGCTTAATACACCATTTTACCGTTACATTTCGATTATATTCGGCTTCATAATCATCAGGTTTCATTATTTCACTGAAAGTTGGATCCCAAGGAATATATCCACAACTTTGAGAGGTGACATATTGGTAAAATGCACTATTTCCCCTAACGTGAGACTGATTTCCTAATGCCACTAAAGGACTAATTTGTATCATATTGACAACATTAAGGTTGAAAGAGGGATGACTGGTGTTACAGATCTTATTCATAAGGTTAGAATTTAATTTCTCATAAGGGGAAGACCAAGTTTCCTGCAAACGGGGATCAGTGGCTTTTGGTGTCAGTTAATGGTTATATTATCTTAAGTGTTTACCCATCCCTTTGGTAAATAAAGTTTGGATGTGGCATTGGTTATGTTAAGAACAAAAGATAAGTCAGGTGCATTCACAAAATATTGCAATCCCTGCTCAGAGGACTTAGTCAAGGCAATGCATTGCAAATTGCTCTGTGCGATTTCAGATTCTTACAAACCCTTGGATCAATTCCCATGTGAGGTTCCTAGAAAACTCCTCGTCATTTTTTGGTGCAGTGCTTGAGGTTTGGACCATGCACAACATACACACACACAGAGATACAAGTAAGACCCCCAGAATATACATAAAGAAAGTTTTATAAATAGAATAACAATACACAATGTAAAGATCTTGCACGGATTATCTGGTGTCCAGGCATAACTTATTTTTCGTGGGCAGATTCCTGCAAAATACAAAAGAACCAAACTGCTCGGCCATTTATGGGAGCCAATATTTAAAGCATGGAACAATCCATCACATGTTGATTTTGTGTTCCTTTCCATGTCATCTTTAGCTTTCCAGGCATAAATGTTGAGAGGGGTTTCAAGTACCAGGGGTACTGCTCCCATGGTAGGCAATTCTATTAACATGGGCTGTCCTGGGAAATGTGAGGGGTTTCTTGGCTTATTTGGACCATATTCTTGAGAAACAAAGAGAAGGGGCCTTTTGGCAAAAGACAGTTAGCTTGAGGCATCTCTTAATTCCCCCACCTATTGTTTACTTGGGTGATGGTTCACCATAACTGGTTAGACCATCCTGGTTCATGAGGTTTAAGGAAGCGCTTTTAGAGCCCATTAGATCTTTCTACTATCCCATTGGCTTGAGAGTAGTAAGGAGTGTGAAGCACCCATGAAATGCCTTCATCTCAGGCCAAATCTTGCACTATTTAGATGTGATATAGGAGCCATTATCTGATGGTACTGAGGTTGGTTTAGGAAAAATACTAAAACAGAGTTGAAGGGCTTTAACTGTATTTTCACCTGTGGCTCATGTGAATGCTTCGGCTTGGGTCAGTCCTGATACAGCCTCCACTCCTACTAACACATATTATTTTCCTTCAGATTTAAAGGGTGTCCAATATAATCTATTTGCCATATTTCCCTTCCTTCTCAGATGTGTAGGCGCCATTGATTTAAAGGGTGTCAGTCCAGGCCAGTTCGACACTATTCGCAAGCTGATACACAAGTTTTGCAAGCCTCTTTGGTGACAGGCCAGCCTCAACTACAAGCTTCCTTAAATCATGAAATCCTGAGTGTTCTCTTTTTGAGTGTAATCATTCTAGTAATATATTCTGTTTTTCATTGTTAGTGCCTATTATGATCAGGGTTATATGTGCTAACTCATCTGCTCTGTTCCATTTTGTTTCAGGGGTGTCATCCAACTGATGGGAGGCTACACATCCAACAAAAAAGGTCCCTCTTTTTGCTTTCTCTAGGATGGCTTGACATTGCTCTCGTTGCTACACAGGTACTTGATTTACGTCCCACCGATTCTGTTCCTAAAAGGGAAGTCATTCTGTGCACCCTTTAAATAAGCATAAGAATCAGTATAAATGTAAATTGGGGTGTCATTGGGATTAACATGATTAAAGACACTCCACACTGCTATCAGTTCTCTAACTTGGGCACTAACTTCTCCTTCTGTAATAATTAATTTACATGTATAGCTACAGCAATGATATTTCCGTAATATTTTCTTGTGCTTAGCTGACGCGTCTGTAAACCAGGTGTTTTTCAATTGTTCAGAGAAGGCAGGAGCAACCTGAACAACTGAGGGTGGAGGATTGTCATTTTCAGTCATGCTCGATGTTTCTTTGTGAGCTGGAAGGGTTTTGGGTGCTCCTTTGGTGACCTTAAAAGTGGTGCAGTAATTTTCTATCTGAGCATTCCACTTTTGCACCGTTGCCCGTTAGGTTATGCCATCAGGTGGCACGGTGCCTGACAGCACTGGTTTAATGACCTTAAAGGGCCCACATAATACAACTGGTTGATTGTAGATGGTTCTTTCAGCTTCTTTTAGGGCAGTACTTACCACAACCAACCACCTCTCCCACACCGAATACCATTTTTCAGTATCTTTAAAACTGGGGGAATAAAACCCTAAAGGGCGAACGGGACCATTGGGTCCCTTTTGCCACATATGCACTGACATCCTGGAAATGGAAAATCCCCACTCTAACTCTACAGGATCTGTAGGACAAACAGAGCCTGATATGTAGCAACCTCGTAGATGAGTAACCGTAAGGCCTCGTCATGTATAGGTGTCCAATCCCATTTCATACCTTTACACAGAAGGTCATACAGGGGCCTCACTAAGATAGAGAAATCTGGTGTTTTTTCCAAAAGACTAACAAACCTAGGGCATGCTTCAGTTTCTTCCAATTACCTGGAGCCCTGATTTGATCTAGGTTTGTCAGGGTATCAGGGGACATAAATACTATCTCTCCTTTCCACTAAATACCTAGGAACTGTGCTTCAGGGCTAGGGCCCTGTCGTTTTTCTTCAGGAATTGCAACCCAAGCTTTCCTAGATGTTCTATGATCCAATTCATGGCCTCTTTAACTATTGGGGTCACTCTTCCTCCCATTAAAATGGCGTCAATACATTGGTAAACCTTGACTCTTGTGGGCACAGAGATTTGTTCAAGCTCTTGCGCTAAAGCACAATGAGGTATAGTGGGGGAATGCTTGTACCCTTGTGGTAAAGCCACGTAAAGGTAAACTGTTGTCCCTGCCAGATCAAGGCAAAATGATCCCAATCCTGCTTTTGCACAGGGACCATAAAAAACATATCTTTGACATCTAGGGTTGCTAAAAAAGACTGCTTGCCTTCCATCCTGTACCGAACTGATTTAAAAAAGGTTCTTTTGGTGTTTTCTTTCAGTAGGAGAATGTTAGGTGTTCTGAAACAGAAAGCGTGAAAAGACATACCTGCAACACACTATTTTACAATGCAGCATGTGCCATGAAGGAGAGATGTTTGAAAACCACAGGAAAAAATTACACATCCTTTGTTTCATTCTGGTCTTAACGATAAACCAGTTTTTCCAGGCAGCCTTATTCATCAGGTATCATTTAGTAAACTTCAGAATCACACAAGAGTATCTCATCTATATTAAAAGGGACAAGTCAAGTAAGGTACTCTTCAAAATGATACTAGCATATCTTTCTTGTGTATTTTTCATGGTAGCATTTTTGGAATGTTAGTTTCTGGAGAAGTAGAAAGAGGCACATTGAATATCAATGTGCTCAGACTGTAAAGCTCACAAAGCAATAGTTCTAGTATGAAAATTGATAAATACGGATTAGAACTGAAAAACAGCATCTGAATTTTGCTTTGAGAATTAGTGAAGCAAAAAAAATGACAATGAAAAATCTTCTTTTCTACTGAATTTTAACAATTCTATTTCGTTGCAAAACCAGGAGGGTGTATATTAAAAAACTCCATTCATGTAAATTTAAGGAAAGATGGAGTAGGGAATGGATGGGACTGGAAACGGAAGGCAAAGCTGACAGGAACACAGTAAGGGAGCAGAAAGCAGAGGCAGGATGAGGTCAAGAACATCAGCAGACAAGAGATGCTAAGAGAGATTTACCATAGACAGCAAATGTCACACCATTCCTCTGCTACCTAAGAAATAGTTTTTGGTCTCAGTGGAAAAACATGCTTCTTGTTCCTAAGATATTATGAAACACATACAAAGGAGAATAATTTACTGACACAGACTTCTGTGTTGTTAACTGTTGAGAACATTAGTGCAGTCAAGTGATACATTAGAAACCTGGGCTTTATCCCACAAAGTTTTCACTTAATACTGGGTAAGTATATCAATCAAAGTTATCATACGTATTCATTAATTTATTTTTCAGAGTGATTACTCTGAGAGGTAGAGATTTAGTTGAACTGATTATTCACAGTTACACTGGAAAAAAAGGAGAGCAGTTCTTTAGGCATGCAAAAATCACTTACTCCAGACAAGTCTGTTCTCTGACTTACTAACTTTTCTACCCAAATTTTCAATCTAAATTCTCAGTGTCTCACTTGTATAACTCTAAAATGAGGACAACATTAACTTGTTTAGAAATTCTTCACTGAAATTTCTTGCTTGTTGTTCCCTAGCAGCAAGTGTCATTTTGTCAACCTCGAAACACATCAAAGCAGGTGAAAGAGATGTCATTCCTTCAGACAGGCATGCTCATGTGTGCACCCAGCCCCACAGGTTAGGCCCCACAGAGAAGATACCAGGCTCCCCACCGAGTCCCTCCATTCCTAACACAACCCACCTGATCCCCCAGAGGGTGGGATCCATGATCCATACAAAACAGTGGCTCTTGACACCCTTCATGTCTGTGGATTAATAATGTCAATACTGTGAATATCTCCACATACAGTAACACAGTGTGCCCTGCGCATGGACTCTCAAAGTGAAAAATAGAGAGTGACCATCTAATTGAAGGAGATAACATACATGGAAAGGCCAATTAAGCTTGCATAGAAAAAACCCATAATTCTGCTATTTCCTACATTTTAAATCAGTTGCTTTACTATATTAATAACATTCTCAAAATATTTTTCCACAAATGTGTATCTCTGTATATTACATGTACACATACAAATTATTCTACTTAATAAAAAGACTCTGCTATTAGATATAAAATGGAATCCTTTCTGCTATAATACCAATTCAGTGACAGTAAGTGAAAAAAAAAAATCTAGGGAAGCAATGATAACTAGCAGCAGAGCGAATTACAATTGTGTTGGGCTAAAGAAACCCTACCAAAAAGAATAAAAAAACAAAGCTGCTGAAACTATTGTCCAGCAAAAAGAGCAAAGCATAAGTCACATCAAAAAATTTCACATTTTTTCAATACCATGCTAGTCTTTAGGATGAGTGAAAACTATCTAATTGACAGATAATTTGATATTCTTGAGGTGAGCTACCTTTAAAATCACAGACAAGACCACTGAATGGAAAGCTAAATCTCAATGGATGAAACAGATTAAAAATTGAATCTGATGTATCTATCTCTCCTATTACCAAGCCAAGTGTTCCAGCAACAGACATAGGCAGATATGTGACAAGATTCTGTGTGAGACTGGTAATATTATCTTGGGCATTTTACCTCAGAGGAATAAATGAAGCAACATCCTCAGAAAAATAGTATCTATAACAGAAGGGTTGATAGGATTTTTAATAGCAGAACCAATCGTATACTGAGTTGCTAAAATATGTATCAATGTTATAAGCTAAATATACAAAGATTCATATACCTACTTGAAAAAGTAGAGAAAGAGCATTAAAGAAGCCTGAAGTCGTCTGTTATACTCCCTTCTTTTTGCATCTACATGAAATCCTTATAACTGGTGGCAAGAGATTGAATACGTATACCATTCCCCTTGATAGACAAATCCATTATTCTCTGTTTAGAACCAGTTGCCACTGCAAATATCTGCATTATCAGAGTCTCCTATAAAAACATTTCTGAAGAAAAACTTCTTACAGCTGACCAGATGTTATCTCTAATGAACCAAAATATTTCCTAAAGTTCTGCAGGGAGAAAACACTCTCATTTGTAGGAATTCCACTTAGCTAGTTCCATGAATGTAATGAATCAACAGTCTTTTTATTTATTACTTAAACTGACACTTTGTTTCTATAGGAAATACCGCTTGTTCTTTTGAATGTTTAATCTAAGGCTACATCACCTATGTTAATTTGGAAAGAATGAGTTTTTCTTCATAAATATATAACAAGACGACATGTAATTCAAGCCAATATAAAATACCTAAATGCTATGAAGATTAGTGAATGTTCAGTTCCTCTGAAATTTTTATTTCATTAAGAAAAATTACTGTGAGATTTAGGAGATCTCTTTCACAGCCACTATCTGGCTCCAGCTCCCTCTTACCCCCACAAAATCTGTATTTTTCATGTGGTTTGTATCAGGTAACAGTACACACTCCAAGCACATTAGCCACTGTTGAAATTACTTCATTTAAGAGAAATGTTCAGCCAGAAGCAGCTGCGGGAGTGCAGAAACTACAGGCACAGAATAACTATTACTTTTGGGGAAATAAACACCTAGCAGTTAGTTGCTATGCCACACTGAGGGAAAAAGACCTGTAAGTAGATGTCTGTTTGCTGCTTACAGGCTCAAGGCTGCCAAAGAAATATGATCAGGACCTTGGTTTTAGTTTCAGTTATGGTTTAATCTCCTTACAGCAACATTACATAGGCTGGCTTTATTTTTAGGTATTGGGAAATATTGCTAAGCATTCTAATAAAGCAATGACGAGTAGTTGTTTTTAAGAATGATTATTAGTTTAATTTTAACTTCTCAAAACAAGATAACAAATCTAATCCTCACAGCACCATCATAATGCTCTTCCCTTCCCTCTTTCTCTTCACCCTGACAAAGAGAGCAGTTGCATCAGTAATTAAAAGTGCCAGCACCCAGGTGGTATGCAAGACTTTTGGTACCAGGCCACTTCTTCAACAGGTGGACAATAAGATTAATCAGGAAGCAATCCAGGCTTCCACCAGAGAAGAGTCATGACCTACCCTATTTGAATTAGTGCTGGATACTTCCCAGATGAGTTAGCACAGTTGAAGCCTAATTAAATCATATCCCTTGCATCTTGACTGTGTTCCTGTGTGTCTAGGACAATGAATGAGCACACGTCTTCTAGGGATAGATTTTTTTTGTTAAAAAAAAAAAAAAAGGGAGAGAAAATAAGAATTAAAAGCCTCCTTTAAGATTAACTATCAGTCAGAGTGTGCAAAGATTTCAGCTGTAGATGTTGTGATTTGTCTGTCCGAAATGAACCTCTCTACAGAGATGTACTCATAACAGCAGGCTCTGTTGAAAGTTCCTATTAAGTTGCCACTAAAGAAAGAAACAACTTCAGAGGAAGAAGCTTTTAGTTGTAACATCCAACTTGAGGAAGTCAGAGAAAAACTGCTGAAGGTCAAGGCTGCTAGAAACTTTCAAGAAAATGCCAAAAAAGTGGTGTTAAAGGACAGATCATCCACTAGCATCTTTACAAACCACAAAGAAATTCAGTTTTATTTAAGAAGGTTCCTTCTAAAAGCCTTCTAGGCTACTTAGTTAACAGTAAGACAAGAGAAGGTGTCAGGGTTCAGGAGCAAAACCAGGATACAATTATACAGAGAATGAAAAAATAATAGACTCTGAAGGAAGGGATGAAGCTAATCCATAACTAAAATAAATTTCTGCACTTCATCTGTGCTTACCTGAGCTAGTCTGTCCCAGAAAAGTCTTATGCTTGTACACCCCCATCTTACTCAAATTACAGCTGAACAGGGACTACAGACAATGCCAGCTGCCACTGCTCACCACAATAGCTAAACCCTTCTGCAAAGAATCACAGGCCACGTTGTCCATCTGGTATCAATCACGAGACACTAGAGGAAGCACAGAGAGCACATAAGGAAGACACTAGTCCACGCAAAGTGCTAGACATGTCCAGCCTGCATGAAGCACGTCCTCAGGTGTGCTTTCCATACAGGTCATTCCCTGTTTCAGCAGAGCTGCCACATAACTGACCTAAAAATTAGCAAACTAGGTAGGTGAAGTTTGCAAATACAGCAGCATAATGTAGCTGCCAACTAGAAAGCCATCAGCACATGGCATTCAGCAGCAAGAAAAGTTGTTTTCTTACAGAGAGTGGCAATAAGAGCATTAGAACAGGGATGATGGAGCTGGGAGGGTGTGGAAGCCACAAGAGGAACAGACCCTGAAGAAGGGCTGTCGAAGTGGCAGGAGCAAACAACACCCACATCAGCCTGTGTCCCGACCACTGCACACACCTCATGTACTGCTTCTCCAGGCACCCAGGAGGGAGGCAGCGAGGAAACCCCGATGGCTCTCAGGAAGAGAGTCATCCCAGTGGGCTCCAACAGGGGACAGAGTGGGTCTCACAGATCTGCAAGTGCTGTCAGCCCGGGAAACCCCAGGATGGTGGTTCAGGTTTGGCACTAAGATCCCCATGCTCCCCAGAGTCCAGCAAACAGATCTGGACTGGACAGTCTCCCTGGGTATGATGAGCATCTGGGCACCCGACTACCAGCCAGGGCATGTGGATACTGTGGCAGGTGCCCCCGCCCAGTGAAAGCAGAGCTGCTCAGCTGCTGAGGGGTGGCAGCTCCTGGCTGCCTTTGTTCTCAGGGCCTCGTGGTAACTGGGGCCTTTGGCCAGTGGAGCTATTGGCTCCAGGTCAGAGTCGGCATGGGCATCAATGGAGTCCCCTGGGGGAGCCATTTGGAGCTGGTCCCCTGGAGCGGCATGCTGCGGCCGAGGGGTGTCCCCTTGGGTGAGGGCACCGCCCAAGGAAACTCCTCGAGGGGCCTTGGGTCAGGACGCTGCCCTGAGCAGGTCCTCGAGGGTGAGAGCCCTCACTTGTCAGGCGAGTGATAAAGTGTTTCGGGTCGTCATTAAACCCTAGGGAGCGGGGCTTTGGGGTTGCCGCTAAACCCCAGGGAGCGGGGCTTTGTTCTGCAGTTTGGATTGCCATTAAACCCTATGGAGTTCTTTGTTACGTGTTCTGGGTTGCTATTAAACCCTAGAAAACTGTTCTGTTCTCCTCTCACAGACATTTGAACCTGTAATTTATTTTTTTTTTTTTTTTTTTTTTTTTTTTTTTTTTTGGTGGTTGTTTATTTGAGAGCATCGGTAACAGATACGCGCGTCCTCGTGCTTGGGAGCGTGCAGGGGAGGATTAAGTCACATCATTTTTTTAAAAAAAAAAAAGGAATTCCATTCCCCTCCTGTAAAATCTTTCACTAAGAGTTGCTATGTAGTTACCAGTGTTGCAACATTAGGCGCTATGTTTGAGCCATACACCTTTTCCACAGGCAGTTTTCAACTGACCACCCCTATAAAGATAGGATCAATACGAGACAGCTGAGAATTGGCACCCACAAAAGGTGTGCTGCTCCTGAACAGTCCTGATCTCTGATGACTGCCTTTACATTACAGCATCATCATTTGCATTGTAACACAGAAGTATACATGCATGGTAATTAACATTTTAGCTAGAGAGGTGAGGGTAAAAAAAGATCACATTTTAAAAATCTGTCACAAGAAACTGCAGCCTGTGAGAAGGATTTGTGGCACACTGCTCAATGGTGTTCACAGCTATCACAGCAACACGTCTCGCACAAAAGCCTGTGTATCTAGCATATGTTGCTCATCTTGAAGAAATCTGAAAGGAGGATGCTGAGATGAAAATTTAGCAACAATCAAGTTTAAGATGTTTGCCATGGGAAAGTATTCCTAGAGCTGACCAAAGGTCACCCTCAGATCATTTCTGATGTCCCCAAGACCATACACATTATAGGTTCATCAGCAAAATTGTCTATCTTAAGACAGACAGGCACACAGCACCCAGGAAGCCCTGAACTGTATTTGGTTAGAAAGTGCTGTACATGAAAGCATGCTGGAGAAAACCAACACTATGTCATGAGAGATCTGACCAGAATAAGCAAAACTACCATGCTTACAGTTTTAAAATGGTGCCATTTGAAACTGTTTTTGCAAAAAGATTTGCTTTGAGTTAAAAAATAATTAAAAAAAAAAAAAAACACAACAAAAAAAAAACAACACCCAACTTTCTAGAATCATTGTCATTTAGTAATTTCCAACCCAACATTAAAGAGTTTCTAAATTACTTGGTTTCTAAACCAAAATATATATAATGTTAAAACTATAAAGCTATTTTTCTTCAGTTTCAGGCCTTTGGGGAGCCTTTGCAGTTCTCCCAGAAGTACGGCTGCTCAGTCCAAGTTTTGACTCCACAGAAGGAAAAGATTTGTCTTTTAATAAGACAATTTTTGAGCTTGTCCTTTAATTTTTTGTAAGTTCTAGTCATAGCTCCTTATAACCTTGCTCTTCCTTACTAGTGTTTGTGTGCATACACATATTTCTAACTTGTTTTGTTATATTTAATTTACTTGTATTTGACATTTTACTGTAGAAAGTGTTAAAAAAAAAACCCTAATTAAAAAGGTTCTAAAAATTCACTGTTGTCATCTGGAAAACAGTAATGCTACCTCTATTTAGAGTGCACATTCTTAACAGTAGCGGTTTCAGTACCAAAAGCTTCTTTGAAGTATCTATAAGTGTCATGGCAACCTGGTATTTATATTGCATATAAATTCAATTATTTAATAGCTTTGAGTGTACTATCTGCAAAACTCTATTAACCATTTTATTAAAAAAAACCCAAACATTGTCTATACATGTACATTTCCAAAATAATTCTTAATTCTGCATTACTGTTTATAATTAATAGAGCAATCCTCTTTTTAAGCCTTGATTTAACTTTTAAACTTTGCTTTTGGTAAGCAATCTAAATATCTGAGCTTTACAAACAAGTTTAACCATATTAATGGGGGGAGGGGGGTAAATCACAGAACTGAGTATTTGTGGTCACTGAGTTTTCCAATTACATCAATACTTGCAAAGGAAATGTACTTATAGTTATGAATCCCCTGTAATCTTCATATATTTTTAGTCTCATACATGTGGATATACAGCACACAAACCCACACTTGGATTACTTGAAAAAATATAATTCACTACAACATAGATGGCAACATTGCCTGTATTATCAGGGAATCAAGCACAGAAGTGGTTTTATGTTTTCATCATATTACAATAGCAGCAGAGCACACAGATAATTATTTCTTCTGGATTAAATTCAATGTTCTGAATAAAGTTCAAGTAGGGTTTTTCTGTATTCTTTAGGAATATAATCTGTGACTAAACTATTTTCTAAATCGATCCTGTAATCAGTCCTTACGCTCTTTGCCTCAGAGCAAGCCTCTGCACTTCCTGAAGATTAGGCATCCTAAATTGCACAAACATATCCACAACTTTCTCTGGAAGTTTAATCTTCCAATTTTCCCTCACTCTACAGAAAACCTGTACTTACATGAATGATTCTGATGTCTGAATCCACAAATTCATGTTAACTGATAAGGAAAAACAGGTTGAAATAGTCATGCACAGGAAAGAGGTAATATCGTTTAAGCTTTCCAAGATCATATGTAAGTACATATATATATATGTATATACATATATATATGTGTATATATATATATGATTCTATGAATAGAAGTAGGAACTTATGCTAGGGAAGGCTTTTTCTTGAGAATATCTTGATCAAATAGCACTCACTCAGTGTGTGTTTGACAATGCCTCTATACCAAAATCAAACTGGAATGGAAAGAATTTAAGGACAGAAATCTGAAATTCACCAGAAAAACTCAGAATATTGCTTATGGTATTCTGCTGCCTAATTCACATTGTCACTGTTAAAAAAAATATTTCGAAACAGTTCTTAGGATGAAAAAATAACGCTTTCTTGTGCATGCCTATTTCAATACATTTCTTTTCACATCAGTTTAATATAAATTGATTTTTAGATGCAAACTCCATCAATAACATTTTCAACATTATTTCCCAAAAGAGCAATGTAATGCACATGCAAGTTAAGAATAACACTGAGGTATTAAAGAAAATATGATTTCAAGTTCAGTCTCAAGGTATATTCAAAACAAGAAAGGAGTGTGTTTCTCAGGTCTAGGAATTTCATGTAATTAAAATGTTACTGAACTATGTTTCACAAGAGAAAGTGGGATAGTCTGTTCCAGAAAACACAGTTATTTAAAAAGTAGTTTTTATAAGAAACTTCTTCAGTTGTTTGTCATCTTCTGGATTTGGGCATCAGATAATGAACAGAAGCAGCCTACCTCCTCTATGCATGGAAAATGGTATTGATGTAATACTAATCCGAATAATATGACTCACTGTAACTCACTCTTATAATTTTGTCATTTGGATAGACATGAGAACACAATGTGTGATGATTAACTCTCATACAGCTATTGCTGTTACTACATTACATATTTTAATATTTATCTATTCTAAGTAATTCTAAAATGTTTTCTTCAGAGAGTTTGCACACTTCACCCCCTTCCACATGAATATCTCTTGACAAATCATCATTTCATATACAAACTGTGTTAGGAATAATAAGTACTAAGTCAAGTCAGGTAGTTAAAATTATCTTTCATTTTTGATACATTTGTAAAAATTAAAATAAATTTTCCGGTGTGAATTCTGAGGAAAGAAAAAAAAAAAAGTTTTAGTGGTTAGTTTTATTAGTTGAAGCATTTTGATAATTAAAGTAATTCCTAGAAAATCAGTGCTTTTCAAGCAACCAGCAAGTTTGAAAAACTTCAAGGAAAATACTGTCTTCCCTCTGTATACCATATATCACCTCCTATCATTACTATTTTCTTTCATATGATTAACTGAAGTGTTAGTAAAAAGCCATATCTGCATGAAGTATTACTGATTGCTTTTTGTAAAGTGCATTCTGATTTGTGGATGAAAGCATTGTAGACCATAATTGCAAGGTTTGCTTAGTGAAAAGGTTAGCATCCTTCAAGGAATATTCAGGCATGTTTCAAGGACTTTAAACAGGAAAAGTGGTGGACACGACTGTTTTGAACGTGGTCCAAAATCTTAACAGTCTTTCTCTCAACCACTACATAGATAAAAGTGGTTTCTACTACACAAGCATATTTGACATAAAGAGGTTTCTATGCTTTCAAATTTTTAAAATAAGACCATTATCTGACATTTTCATTTAAAAGCTATTGAAAATTTACAAAAATATTACATAGCTACATAGACTCCAATAATTTAATATTGTCCCCAGTTATTAAAATGAATTATTTAAAACCAGGATAGTCTTGCATTCATTTGTGAAATATTTAGGAAATTTAAGTAGATCCCAGAGAAGTAAGCACCGCTACTATAGGTAAAACGTTTCCTGGATGCAGATTAAATCCACATAATTCATTTGTCTACACACAAGTAGACACAGCACTAGCAAGCAAAACAAACATTTTACTTACTAACAACGGTTCAGAATATCCGAACAAAAGACTGCATGTAAGCATAAACTGAAACTCCAGATTATGAAGGTGTTCATAAAAAACAGATGTCCTCCTGATGTGTGTGCATTAGCAGAAGATACTGATGAGCTAAAAGGCTCAATGAATTAAATTAGACACAGATACTCAGAATCAAGAGAACTAACATCTTAACACTCATCTTTTCTCATGCCATTCAAAAGAGAAAGCAACAGATTAGAACGCACCATACCAAATCAAAGGCTAAAACTTAACAGTGAGAAGCCTTCTAAATCATGGTAAAAAAAAAATTAGATTCTCAAAATATTTATAATACAATTTAGATGAGACCTCTAGATAATTCTGAAATGCTTTCTTCAGAAATCTTGCACCCCTCAGGAATTAGTCACAATCACCACCTTCCACATGAACAGCTCTTGTTTTGACAAATCATCATTTTAAATACAAACTGTACTGGGAATAACATCAACAAGAAATAAGAAAAAATATGGTAACTGGAAAAGAAATTGTCCTGAAACAGAAAGATCAAATACACTGCCAAATATTTATGTCTATTACCCTTACATCCTATTGCACCTCTAATTCCATTCTTCATTTTCTTGATACTCCATATCAAAATTACCTACAGATCCCTGGACATGGGACATTTCTATTCAACTGCAATGCAGTGTTTCGTTAACTTCTGTAGCCTACCAAAACTCTGTAACTCAACCTGATCTCAGTTGTCAAGGAGCTGAACATCCCCACCCTAAATGGTTCAAGTATGGATACAGCTGCAGTTAACACACTTTTATGAAGGTGGCAACTCCTTCTTTAAATACAGTATCACAAGCCTACATGCAAAATTCAGGTTAGTCTTACTGTAACCAACATGCCTTTGCCCTAGACAAAATTATAAAAGTAATAAATTTAAGCATACAGCATCTGAATGGAATTGTAGCCTACTAGGACTTTAGCTACTGCTATACTAATCCCACTCTTGAAACAAAGGCTTTCTACCAGAAACATTCCTTTGGATATATCCTGTCAGAATCACTTCATCCTATGTAGTCTGCAGATACATAGTCACAACTGTTTTATAGACCCACAATAGCTACAAAGATAAAGTTATAGCTGAATAGCAAACAGCACTCTGAAAGGGTTTGAAAGAGATGTGTAACCCTAGCACCCTTACAATGGTTAATTCCCTTAAAGTCGTATATATCTGCATCACTTAAAAGTTTCAGTCCAGAAGATGCAATACTCAAGACTATCTGTAAAAATGTATAGACAGGTGAAGACAATATTCCTGGATTTTCATTCTGGAAACTACTGCAGTAAATTCATGTATCTGGTCAACAGAGAAAGGTCAACGCTTCCTGAGAGCAATCCAGATGCTCTAAATAACTGCTGAGATAAAATGGGAGCCATCAAGATACAATTAGGAACAGCAGATTCAGGAACACCAGTAGAATTGAGGCCAACTGAATATAGCTATATTTTCTCTTTTTGTTTGAGTATATTTGATCTCTGTTTAAAGCTGCAATAAAATAGATACAACTACCATGTACATAAGTTAATTGTGATTGCATCTTTCCAAGTTATTTGATGCAGGCTGGTAGGCCATGATTTTTTTATCTACAAAAGGGTACTACTCACATATGTATTATCTTGAGCAACAGCTTTCATGTGACAAACACCCAGAATTATATAATTTATAAAGTTTATGGTAAATTTAAAGGGCTTTGTAAATCCTTAGCTTTCAGTACTAAAGTAATGCATGTTTCTTGAGATTGACCCTTCTTAAATGGTTACATGTATTTCTCTACCATGGACAATTATACAGAGGGAAAATTTCAGTGGAAAGTACCAAAGATATCAAAGGTAGGGCAACTTACAAGATTTGACATACAGTAGAAAATGTTTTTGAATAGTTTGGATCTACTCAATTTTATTATTTCTTGTTCCAAAGCAGAGGAACTATGAACTTAAACAGAGGAATTGAGGTATAACACACACATATACATACATTTGAAACAAACACTATTGTCTATTTATTAAACCAGAGTAAACATAAACAGCATAAAAACTACTCTGTAAATCTATTGCTATGTGGCATTAAATGCACCTTACTTATCAATCAAAGTAACCAAAAGGTACCTCAGTTATCTCCCCTAGAATAATATGGTATGTAAGAGAGAGAGTGCACACAGTGCTAAATGGTCTCATTGGAACTGATAACAAAAAAGTGTCATCTTCTCTGTGACAAAAATATAGGGTTTTTTCCTTCTCTGTACTTTTGGAGTTTCATTTTGCATTTACATGGTTTTATTTTGCTTAGCATTCTTTTACTCTTTTTTAAAGAGGCCCTAATTTCATTACTATAGTTCCAAAAGGCAGCTGTTGATTGCTTTTATGTTTAAAAAGTTTTTCAAAAACCATTATAATTCAAGTGCAAATAAATCAAATCATGTTGGTCTATTTGATGTCATTTTTTCTCTGTTGAAAGCTGAATTACATAGTATTAACAAAACAGCATCATCAGTGCAAGCCTTGAGAGAGCACATTTTGTGTAGTGGACCAGTAAGGGTACAAGAGATTGTCACAGGAAGTGATAAGAAGAATTACTAGGCAGTTCTCCTAAACCATGCAAAGCAAACACAGCAACTGTCCTGTAGCCAGTGAAGTCAATCTCTGAACCTCAAACAAAAGAAAACAACAAAAAAAGACTGTTCAGCAAATGGATTTTTTTTGTAATCTCACAAGAGGCTACACACCAGTGTTGCCCTGAGTGTATCCCGAAAGTTCATCCATAGGAACAAACCCAAACCCAAGTGTGTAGTACCTACTATAGGAAAGACTGCATGATGGGATGTCTCTCGTTTCTTCAGGTGAAAGTTATACATGAAGTCTGAGCAGAGGGGTCAGTCCTCCAATTTTAAGATAGTATTTTAGGACAACTGAGTATCCTGGTGCCTAAGGCAGGAAGCCTAGGACTGCATAGACAGTTGTATGGCTTTTCCATGGCTAAGGTTAGATGAGATCATCCCTGTCTTGGGTTGTCTGATGCTTCTGAATGAGCATTCAGACATACAACGTACGGATGTTCTAGGAAGAAAGCGAAACATCAGGATATGCCAGGTATGGCGGCACATTTTCAGACTAATCAGCTAGGAAATACATTTAATTCTGCCTCTTTACAGCTGATACAAAACATTATTTACAAGGGTGAGAGGGGGAAAAGAAGTAAAGCTGCTGCACAAAGCAAAAGCGCTGTTAACAGTCCCTCAATGTTTAAGCAGATTTGCCAAGACAACATGCTTTGTTACCATCTTAACACTGTAACTCATAGGAGATTAGAAAAGGCAGCACACTACGCAGCATGGAGGGAAGGGGATGAAGGGTGAATACATCATGATTGTGCTCTTGTTCCAAATGTTATTATTCAACTGGATAAGCATCAGCACCTACAAGTCGCATCCACTTTTGAGCCCCGTCCACCAGGAGCTGTGATAATTGGGCACCTGTTAGAAACACAATAGTTTCAAGCTAAGCAAAATTAAGGTAAAAGTGCACACACACACACACACACACATATATATATATATTTAAATCAAGAGTTTATTCATGAAAATATCTGAGAGCACATCTATTTATGAAAGAGCAACTGAGAAAAAGATCCCTAAATTCCATTTTATTACATATTGCTACGTTCTTTAATTGACTTGACAGCTGCTGTACCACAGATTCAAGAAAACTATCAATTATAAAATCTTCACAATCCTCTGCTAGGCCTACTGATCTTACCAAAGAATCGGTCTATTCATTAAAATATTGATTGTATTCCAGCTGTTCTAATTTAAAGCTTTATTGAAGATGTTATAAAGATATTCTCAACAGCCAGACATGGACACATACTTCTCAAACACAAGCTAACTAAAAAGAATACAAATATTCCTATAATAACATACTCTATAATCTGAAATGCAGTGCTTACATTTTTATTTAGACAAATGATGCACAAGTGACAGGAGCATTAATTGACACAAACATTCCTCATTTCTAAAGCAGCTCATTTGGTGGAGCCACTATCAAATATAATTCTGTAATGGTTAAATTAGGGGGCATTTCAAGGCAGCAAATTGATCAAAGTTATTTTTTTCTTGCTTCTAACATGAACAGCAAATAATTTTAATGTGCTGGTGTGCTTGCATGCTTCGTACTTGAAATGTAATACAATGAGGATCCATATTCTGAAATAAAATGAGGATCCCTTTTTCTTCCTGAGTACAGTTTAAAAACAGTAATATTAATAAATATGCAAAGATATATAAAGATGGTGAACCTATCAGAACTTACGCACTTATTCTTTCCCCATTTAGATTGCCAACATGGAACAACAGAAGCTATATCCATCTGAAAAGCTTTCTGAAGCCCTGGTTGCAAGGTAATATTCACAATAGGATGTGCATGTTTTCTTTCAAAAATCTTTCTCTCTTCCAATTTTTGACTGAAGGTTCATCAATATTTCCATTTGTCAAGATCTTCACCCACACTACGGTCACTAAGGCCAACAGGATGGCAAGGTATACTTTAATCATATCTAAGCAACGTTACAGATTTGATTTTATGTGTTTCTCTAATGAAACCTGACAACTTCCAGTATTCAGAAAGGTAAAAATTGAATGCACCAAGACACTGCTTCCAAACAGAACAAAAGTGATTTCAAAACAGCAGAAGGTGATAATAGGAAGAAAGCACGCAGTTACCTCCAACATCTATATTAGCCATAGTGCTATAATGTGGAAAATTGAAATTCTTCCCCAGTTTGCAAACAATATCAAATATAAAACCACTATAAATCTAAAACATCTAAGTATGCCTTCTTAATACCTGGCTTCCTGATAATATTTCCTACTTTGTGTCCCACATATACATACACATCTGAAACGTGGCCTGCATGCATGTGCTTAAGCATAGAAGTCTGCAAAAAATCAAATAAATTCTTGAGCCCTATCACAAACTGCTCTGACATGACAGCTCAGGCCAGGCAAAACCAAACAGACTCACGCGCTGGAAACATAGAAAACACACCCTGGGGTTTCCTGGGTCAAGGCAAAAGAAAGTTAAACACATATGTGGAACCTAGCCCTCTTTTACCAGCAAAACCAACACATCGCCCATCTCCACTCAAATCTGTCTCTGAACTTTGCTCCATTTCACACAGCTACCATGTCCTGGGTATTCCCTTCCTCAAGAAAAATGACAAATGGAAAAATACTGCATGACAGCACAGAGAGCTAAGGATCAGGAAAACAGGGGAACAGCTGCAAAATAATCAGGAGGAAAAGGGGCATCAGAAAAGAAGAGAAGGTCCTCTAACTAAATGAGGTCCATTTCAAACTTAAACATTCTATGTTGTTTCTTGTTCCTCTAGTTGTATAACTTTGCTTTTATGAGTTTTATGACCAGAGTGTTGATGAGATTACTGCCAGTCAAAAAAAAACCTGGTACACTGGATGTTGATCCCATCTTTTCCTTACCTCTCTACACCTCTCACTCCCTGCTTTAGTGAATACCAAATAATTTCCCCTGAGGAAAACGTTCATCTGAAATAGCTTTACATTTTTATTTATTTTAACAAAACACTTGATACTGTTTATAAAAACTCCACAGGTTCTGTGAAACCCCAAATTATATTCCCTCTAGTCTAAAATGATTTGAGTTAAAATGCAGTTTTCTGATAGCTCTCCAGCTAGCAAACTCTCTCCTTTTTTTATATTTCTAGATACAGGGACCCAAAAGGGTTTTTATTTAACAACAGTTCAATAATTACCTTTTCTAACTTCCCATCTCTCCACTATTGTTTCTGGCATATTAGTTTTCAAGGTCTCAAAGTTCACGGCAGGTTTTTTTGCAAGAACAGTGATAAAGTGCTTGCATTATGAATAATAATTTTTTTCTCTACTACTGTAGCTGAATACAGTGACATACAGGCTACCTGGTTTCAATATTCCACTGCAAATTCCTTAGGGTTCTGTGTCAGCAGCTGCATATTTAGCAACCTTGAAGAAACCTTTTCTTTATGTCGATGTTTTTCTTTATTTAAAAACCATCCTCATCAGGATAGCCACACAACATGCGAGGGACTCTCCGACACGAAGGTCCAATGGTATGGTAAACACTAAGGTTCTCAAGAGCTGCTAAATCAGATCCTAAAACTAGCATAGTTTCAAATGCTAGTTAGATGTTGTATTTTAACGAGACAAGCACGTCACATACTTATTCTGCTTTGAATGTCTTTTGATCTGGGATGTAAGAATCTGAAGGATCTTGTAAACATTAACATTTTAGCTTGCTCTTGCTTAGTTGGTGTTAATTAATTAAAGCTTCTTACACTGAGCTACTACGATCTCTGATTTAAAATCTGAAACAGGTGCTTTCTTAATATAAAATACAACTTTAGGTTATACATATATTTATTTTCAGGTTTATGTGGTTGTATGGAAATACATGATCTTGCCAAAATCCTAATTTAAAAGAAGTATTTTCATCTATATAAATTTCTTATGAAAAGGAATTTATTTCTTGAAGTTATTTTGTTTCATTTAGCAAAATAAAATATCCGTTTTGTGCTTGAGCCAAACCTCACAAATGAGACACTATTTAATTTACTTAAACAGACAAATATTCTATACTATTCCTTCCCCCATGCAGTATATAATAGAAATAATACATCAGTCTTCACAAACTATATTGCTAAAACAACCCATTAAAAAAGTTATTTTCGTTATAGAGATTTAAATTTTGTGATTCAAAAATAACTTCATAACAATTTGTGCCCAGTATACTGTCTGAAATATATATTTGTAGTTTGAACTACAAAACATCAGGGGTTTTATACTGATTTCCGACCAATATAAAATGAGAAATTCTTAAACCCAAAGGAATTTTTAATCTCAATCAGACCGTCTTAAAATCTGTAAACATGTACAAGTGGCTAATAGGAAATCTCTCTTTACATGTGTCTCCCACACACACATCTATTAATAATTTTCAGAATTTATCCTTGTAAGATGTTTCCATACATTTCCAGATTTTTTAAGACAGTAAACATTTCTTGCTTCTGACAACAAAAAAATTTGATAGAAATTCATTTGTTGTATTTCCATTGTTGATGCTATGAATAGTACAGATTAAAAAAAAAATCTAGTTCCTAAACATTGAATTATTTCTTCTAATCATAGTTAAGTTAGTCTCAAATCCTAACATAACTAGTTATTAAAAAATAACTTTACATTGAAATCAGCTACCTGAGTTTCAACTTGTTACAACTCCTTAGGAATTATCATTTTTTAATGTACTGTAATTTTTACCAACTCTATATTTATATCACAATTCAGTAATTTTAATACATTCTAGTTCAGTATAACTGCATGGACAAGGCAGGAGGTAAGAAGAGCTTCAGCTCAATGGAAGCCTTCAAGACTCCTGTGCTGATACAGCAAAGTAGAAAACCTGCAGCTAATTTAAATGGATAGAACTGCACAATATCTAAATGAACATATTCTTTGATCAGAAAGTGACAGGCTTTGAATATATTATCTACAGTAACAGTGAGGATACTACTGCTCTTCCTTATGCTTGATGGGCTATGCCAGTTAACATGCCTGATTTCACATTCTGAAGCTCCCATGGCTTCCCAAATTAGATAGTGTGGAAAAAGCATTAACTGCGTCAGGTTATTCTGTTCACCCACCTGTTACAAAAAATTAAAATAAATATTGAACTGGTTAGGCAGAGAAAATTCACTAGCCAAGTTTTACCATATCTCAGAAATGAATGAGAATTAGTTCTCTCAGCTGTTATCTGTGTCTAGAAGTTCTTTGATAACTAATTTTTAGCTGCCTCTAGCCCACTAAAAATAAACTAAAGCTACTTTCAAAAGGTTAGAACAGTCTTTACCGCACAAGACCTGGAACCCAAATTTAGGAGCACAGAATATGTGCCCTGAGTTACAACACAAGTTCTAATTTTGAATACTGAGAATATTATTAAAATATCTGAATACATGCACAGGAAATACATGAACTAAGGTTTAACTGAAACTTTGGGAACAATTTGTTTAACAAACCCCATTAATAAATCCAGATGATCCCATTTTTTAACCATTCCAGGCCAACTTACACATTTGTATTTCTTGTTCAGGATATTTCAAATTTGAACAGAAACCGATGAAAAACACAGATGTTAGATGTACAGTAAGCTAAATGTTGGTATAAATCCAGAATTTACAAGAGCCAGAAAAACTGTACATTTAGATGCATAGTCATTCCTTAGAAAATATGAGCTTGGAAATTCTATAGTATCTACACATAATGGTAAAATTTGCATTTCACTGAAGCAAAATGAATATCACTTTAAATTAAGTTTCTGGAATGTTTTTATCCAGATATATTTCTTGTACTGAATGTTCACAACAGTGGTTTAATCTAGAATTATTAGTTTAACATACAATAAATTTGGTGTCATTTGCCCTTATGAAACCTTCTTAAAATGCAAATACACTTGCATGAAAAACATACTTTTCCTGTCACACTTTATATTAATCATCACTACTAGCAATAAAAACATCATATTAATCATTAGAAATAATTTAAAACTACAAGACTATTTCAGGGGAAAGGACAGGGAAGGGATAGATAGGAAGATTTGGGGCCTTTGACGATAAGGAAGGATAATTAGAGATTATTAACATACTCCAATTTTTTCCCCCTCCAGTGAAATTCTTGTAGAAATAGGTCAACTGAGATTGATTTTTCAGTGGCTTTGAGCTGTTTTCACACCACATGCCCATATTTTTGAAGGGCAGAAGTACAATCTAAGTGCTAAAAAAAGTATTTACAGAGGGCAGAGTAAAGTAGATTTTTCAGATGTATACAGCTAAGCAAAAGTAATCTGTTTGTGCAACACCAGTACTGCATCTGCAGCACCAGATCAAGCGAGGTTGGTCTCCCATCATGAACAGGGTGGAATATCCAGTCTCCTAGCAAATATCTCCGCATATAAATAAATGTATTTCTACACTATTTTATTCTCAGAAATTTTCTTAGACTTTCAGAAAATACAATACTTTATCCTCAGAAATTTTCTTAAATATTTTTAGAAAATTTTTTCTGCATTACCCCAAATGAGAGAAAGTATATAAAAAATGAGATGCAAGGGTTAAAAGAGAAGTGCAGGTAAACAATTTAGGCCAGAAGAATTAGACTATTTACATAAGAATAACCAACTGCACAGATAGAGAGTGAAAAACAAGAGTCAAAGAGACATTTTCTTTTCAGGAAATTACCTGTGGTATATAATGGATTACATGTGAAACATGCTGTAATGAAAAAGGCAAAAAATTTTCTCTGAATGTACCGGCAGAATCTTCAGAACATATGAAGTTCACTCTTCCTGCTTTTCTCAGCTCAGTATCGTGTTCAATTTTGGACACTGTAGTTCAAGTCTGATACAAACAAATTGGAGAGACTCCAAGAAAAGCTCTGGAAATAACCAGAGGTCTACAAAATAATATCTCTCTTACAGATTGCACAAACTGGAGTTATTCATAACGAGAGGAAAGAGCAACAGGAAAGATACTCATACGCAAAAATATAAAAAGGCGACAGAGAAAAGGAATATATTATGCTTTCAGTGACCATGGTTAGTGGTTCAAGAACTGAGGAGTTTAAGAAGGTTTAAATTATACGATGAATGGAAAAAAAAAGCCAAACAAAACGCCCACTTCTAAAACAGATTTCAATTGTCTAAGAATAGAAGAGATTTATCTGGAAAAGTTACCAATGACTTCAAGAGCAGGTTGGATTACCATCTATAACGTATTGCATGCATGTTATTAATGTTGCTTTGGGATCAAGATGAAGACTAGCTAGCCTCTTGAGGTCAACATGCAGTGCCATTTCCTTATGTTTCAGGAGCTTTATAAAGAAAAAAAACAAACAGGTACCATCCCATTGGAGATAAATTCCACTCAGCTCCCACTTCAAAAATAATCAATTCCTAGGTAAATAAACCACATGCAACTGCTTTTATTTTCTCTACAACTGCCACAAAGAGAGCAAACAAAACATACTCCTGGTTTCCAAGCAAACAGGATAGAATAACTTCTTTTTATGAATTTCAACACACTGAATATTTTTAATCAGAACATGATTTATATTACAATTTATAACAGGACAGCTCCGTCTGCAATGATGACTAAAACTTGAATACTTGCCATAGTAATTTGCCACACTAAAACTGTGTGGCAGATACAGCAGAAAGCAAAAGGCAAACAGAAGATAGAATAAATGTTTTGAAAACCTTCAGATATGGTAAAAAAGAAAGATAGGAGGTTTATAGACAGGGTTTTAGAAATTATGTTCTGGGATCACTCCAGATATGACCTTTCTTTCACATAGCTTCCTTACTATACTAGCACTAAGGGCACAGACAAACTGAAGACAATGAACCTTTTGCCTGATTAAGGACATGAGATGATTAAAGTAATAATATTTTAAAAGAGGGCCCTAATACTTATACACTTCATCTCATTTGGACTAATCAAAGTGGCAGAATTAAACACTTGTTCCTGCAGTAGCAATGATTAGGTGCATACATAAAGTAATTCTCAAAGTAAATTCTAGCATAAATGTAAAATATTGACAAGGTAACAGAGATGAGATTAAAAAAATAGGCTTGAATGATCTGTGTAATGCTTGAGCTTGGAAAAATATATACTTTGAGACCACTTCAAATATTAATGGTTGATTTGTTCATTACAACTTCAGAAGACTGGCTGTAAATATTAACAGAATGTTAAGAAAAATTTACTCATGACAGTCTTTTTGACTTGCATTTTCAAACATTATTGTCATATGTAAATATCCCTACTGCAATATAATTTGTTGTTGACTGGTTTTTGTTGTATTTGCTGAAAAATTAAGTACCAATAAAGAACATTTTTTTCCAACACCAATGGTAGACTACTTACGAATTCTGTGCATTATTCATGCATTCCATTTTCTTCTAAATCATATTTTGTTTAGAATGTTATTCTTAGCTCATTTTTTTGTTTTGTTAATATAAAGGCACATATGCTATGAAGTAACTTTCAGCATTTCTACTAGAACATCTTGTTCATGTGCTTTAATCTTCTGCGCTTAATAGCCTCATCAGACTGAAATACTCAAACCACTATTCTAAATATTGTGTTATCAGCAGAAGCTGTCAAACCTGGATTTAGCTGCACTAGAGTTAGGAAGAGTTTTGCACTGGTAACTGGAGCTTACCTTCCCATAATTCATGGTGCTAAAAGTATTCTCTCAGATTTCACATAAAAGTCAGATTGACGTTTCTTGATAAAACAAAAAACCTCAAGCATTACTTTTCCCAGTAACTGGTTTTAAAATGATCACACAATCAGCGGTGGAAAAAAAACCTTACACAGTGCTATATAAAGCATTTGGGTTTTCAACATTAAAGCCAAGCTTGAAGAAAAGGATCTGAACAGAGGCAGATATGTATCTCAGGAACTTTGCCTGGGAACATAAAATGCCTTCTTGTGTGTAGAAAACACTATGTGGGAGTACCTTGGGACACTGGCTGTGCTCACCCACTGTAATGGCACTTCTTAAGACCCAGTCTGTGGATAGATGGCTCTTGGCAACAGATGTAAATTTTAACAGTCCTAAGCTAGTCTACTTTCTGGTCAGGAAGGGAAGAGATAAAGGTGGCACTACAGGTTTAGACATATTTGCTTTATAAACATCTTTGATTACCTATACCTGAGTTCTAAATGGAAAAAACCTGGGAGAGCTGAAAATCCTACCTGCTACTGTGAAAGGTTTTTAATTGAAACCCTTCTATACAGTAAATTAGAAATACATAACAATCAAAAACTCCCTTTTTTTTTTTTTTTTTTTTTTTTTTTTTAATCTTTGTTTTCCAGAACCCTAGTTTAAACACTATACTAATGATGGTTCTTGTGAAAAAATATTTGTTATATAACTTGGGATCTTCTCTACATGGTCTAATTTCGGAGCACTTTATTATCCTTAAAAGGCATCAGAAAATGGTTTAACTTTCATCCAATTTCTTTTACTAGATGAACTTTCCTTGAAGGAGAGTTACAGAACAGACACTCTCCCAGTTCAGATCAAGGATGAGTAGAAGTAATTTGGGAATGATAAAGTGTTATTTGATAGGTTTGCACTTTGTCACCTTTATCTCTATGATTGTTTAAACTTACCCAGCAATGCCATTTGCAGTGAGCCATAACCAGTATACTCTGCTCTAATTAATTTTGTCATAATCTTACATAGTTAGCTGACATTTTGGAACTCCAGCCTTTTGACATAATGAATATAACCTTTAACATGTTACTTCCAGGCTAGTGAACGCTACTGACTTCAGTACCTCTTCTTGCTGAATTTGTTTGTGTAAGCTATAAGAATCCAACTCCTCCTATGGAATGTTAAACTAAGTTTATAAAGGACTGACAGAGCCTTTTGACAGAAGATGCACACTACAATACACTATAGCTGATGGTGCTTGGGTTATTTAGAGTTACACTAGAAAACACCACATATTCTAAAAGCAACATTGAGATGTTTGAATTTAGGGTCATTTTTTAAATAATCCCAAACCTCTTTAAGAACAGAATTATGCTATTTGCTTCATCCGCTCTTGAAGCGTAGCCAAGAAGGAATTTGTCACCTGCACAGCAGCAGACAGCAAGACTGTACTTTGGCAATGGAAATTAGAAAAATACTGTCTTGAGTTGAAAAGGCAAGGTAAAAGAGTCAGGAACGTGATATGAAAAACCAGAATTTGCTGAAAAAACATCTAACTTTCAGCAGCTTCTGAAAAGAATCATGGGGTTTCAATGCATCATTTCCCATCTGTGTGTGAGTTTCTAGTGATTCTAAATAATGCTATCACTGCTTCCCAAGACTACACATCATACAGCAGAGCACAAGAAATTAATGTAGCCTCTGGAAATACAGAAATAATTTCATCTTAATCTTGTAGCAATGTTTCCAAAGCGTAAGAATTTCTTTTCTCTTTATACTCTATAAAGCATTTTTTAAATCTGTTCCTTAAAAGGAAAGCCAGGTTAGAGTCTTGCATATATCTAATAGTACAGGACTACTGTGGTTTCCTGAAAGTATACAATAGATTTGGGGAAATGCAGACAAAATACAAGAATGAATGTAAGAAAATAGTGCTTGAAGGCAGATTCCCCAAAGGACTGTCATATAACGTTAAAACTGATGTGCTCCTGTGTGATAGCTAAGGAAAAAAAGATTAAGGAAGGAGTACATGGTATGATTCTGATTAAGTCATATTGGCTTTCTGGGACATTCAAAGGCAAAGACACACACAAAAAGATGCTAAATATGATGACATTAAAGCCTTTAATGAATTCAGGTGAAAAAAAAAAAAATCTCAAAGGTTTTTTAAAAGTCTTACTGAGTAGAAGTTTATTCCCAGCAAAGGATCTGGAAATCTGTCACAGTAGATATGGGTTAGTAAGTCAGAAATTTATTCAGGAAGCAAAGCTAAGCACCTTGAAAGTCAGTATGTTAATCCTGAATTCAGTCTTCCCTTTAACAGTCACCTGGGGTGAAGTTCCTGTAAAACTGATAGGATAGGAACTGTACAGTTAGACTGAGTAACTCTAGGTTTTACCTACTGGAAGTCTGAGGTAGACTGACATACGTTAGGGAGCATTAACCTCATGGTACAAATATTATTCTTTAGAGAGACAAGAAAGCAAGAACAGAAGACCTCTTATTGCACTTAATGACTCAGAGTATGCTGAAAAGTCAACAAATGACAAAAACAAAGTTCTCTACAAGACGATAAATTAAAAACAGTTTGACAAACACAGCCAGGATGCTAGAAAAAAACAAGTTAACAGCAGTAATGGTGAAATTAAGTTCATTTCATATGCGTATTTGCCTTGTTAATAAGAATAATTATATTTTTCCACATAGAAACTGTTTTTCACTGATTACCAGAGCCCTTTGTCAAGCTCACAAACTACTTAACCCTATCTTTGGCTTGGGGGGGTCCATAAAATTTACTTTTAATATTTTATGTCACATGAAGCCTCAAACTCATTTCTTTTTATAGACATCAATAAAGACCATAATTGCATGAATTGTATATGAGGTTTGAAAAACTCTCACAGGCTGATTTATTTCACAATAAATTGTTTTTACTGAATTTATTTTTCTTCTCACATATGGATTCCCTTGGGACTGACCTTTGGACATGCAAATACTTAGAATTTTTGAGGCAGCAGACACTGTGTTACACCTGCTGCAAACTGTGGTACTGTCCAGGTTGCTTCTGTTACTCTTGTCAACATTAAGGATTTTTTTAATACAACTTATAGAAAGTATTAGCAATATTGCCAATGTAGCAATAGCCATCATCCATAAAATAATCGACTCAAACACTTTGCAGAAAAAGTTTCAGAAATGAAAGAAATTATATAGTCAAGGCTGCCAGAATACACAGCATGAAGACTGACAGATATTACCAAAAGCCACTTTGATCAAAAGTCTATACATTAACATAGCAACAGAAGAGACGCAAGACAGAGAATGCCGGTACCCCAATGCTAGACCAAAGTAAAATAATTACATCTTCCCACGATAAGAGTTATAGGGCAAAGCAATGCATTATAAAGTAATGCAAAGCCTTGGGAAAACATCGGCCTGGAAATAAATCTAAAAAATCTAATTACTTGTTCTAAGCCTGTAGCACATCCCGCTAAGTAGTAAAAACATTATAAGGGCACTATCAAATTGAAAATCTCATACTATACAATTTGTCTTCATTAACACTTACCTATTATTTTGTAACATGTATCCAGTCTTTTGTTCATAACATATTTCCCTTTTGCATCTACCAGTGCTTCAACAGCATCAAAGTTTTCAATGATACAGTGGAGTATTTAATTTACTGGAATTTTTTTATATTGTATAGAACAAAAGTAAATGGTTACAAATGCCAAATTTAAAACAATTAATACAGTGATGACCCACTCTACCATGGTGAATTGTCCAAATCTTATTCTTGACCTTCTTTTCTTGCCATTTATATTATAGAAACACCTTTTCTTATTGAGATTTTAACAATTAGATTTTTCTTAAATTAATAATTACTTCTGGTAGGTAACTCATTAACAGTCTGTTTTCCTACCACCTCTTCCTAGTGCTCCTTCTCACAGATGAGGAGGCTCTGTAAAATATTATTTTCTTCCTTTATTCTTTTCTGATGAAACAAGCAGAATCAAACTTTTATTCAGAAACTATTAGTTCTTATGCGCTGGGTGTATTTCATGGAGCTGCACTTTAGCATCATCACAAATATTTCATTTCTACTTCATGGTGCTAGCTGCATCTCCCTAGTTGCAGGGTGTTTACCCAACATAATATGATGAAATATTATGTTTCCTCATCTGGAGGACAACTTTTCCTACCACTGAAATGTACGCTGTGCAGCACGAATCTCTCCAAGATCCACATGAAGGAAAGAACAAGTGTACAGGTCAGAAAGGCACGCTTTAGGAAACCTGGAAAGAATGATCAGTGTCATAAACAAAATAGGTTTGTAACTGCCTCTGAGAACTACTTCATCAAATTGTCCTCCACAGGGAAATAACAGAATTAACCACTGCTCTGGACTCAAAATACCATTGCACGGCCCTTTTAGAAATAGTTTCCCCAAATGTTTTTCTCTTTTCCAGGAAAGTTCCAGCGTGTCAAGAAAATACACATCTTCATTCATCAAAAGAACAATAAAATATTTTTGCAAGAACCTGCTCTTTCCTCCTGTTAAGCGTTAACATATATTGAGAGGCTTCACTTAACTTGCAAATGTTAATAGATTTTTATATTAACTGAGGGACAAAAATTTCAATGATAACATCCTAGGGATCTCCTACAGAATGTAAACCAAATTTCATACAGTAAAACACACGTTCTTATCCTTTCGACAGGTAATTTTCTACATGGCACGACTACCGCAGACCCTTGTGAATCACCTCTTTCTTTGGGGGGGATGAAAATATTCCTCCAGCAGGTTACAACAGTTAATCTAGTTGCAAGAACAAGCTTAGGTGCATTTTGTTCTAACTTGGCTTTTTGTTTTCTTTTGTTCTTTTAACACAACTTGTGCTTTGGAATTTCATAACATTGTGCAGGACTGAGTTGAAGTATTACCTGGGTTAAAATTGTAAATACAGATATTGTGGCTCCACTGCAATAGTGTCTAGCCTTATGTACATATTAAGAAGTTGCTCTCCCAAATACATTTCCTAAGGTCTCACAAAATGAGACCCTGTCAGGACTTCTTGGCTTTAATATGTATTCAAATTGTGTAGGGATACATTTGGCTGATAAGTAGCAGGGCTGGAATATGACTGGGCAAAACAAAGGAAAGTAAAAAGGGCTTTTTCCACACTTTGAAGATGGGAAGCCACAGATATTTAACACTGAAAGAATATTAATAAATATTAACTCTTAAAAAAAAAAACCCTGTGAGCAGTTCTTTAACTTCATCTCTGTTCGATGACAGTTCTCTTCACGCTGATCATGAAAGTAGTCCAGTTAAACTTCACAAGGACGACTATGTAAAGTTAAGCACTGTTCATCCAGGATAAGTACAGTTTGCTCAAGGTCACATGAAATCTGGAGGCATTTTGAGACTGCTAGCTAAAATCTACTGCCTTAAGCATCAGCTCTTCTTTTATTTAAAGAGCATTTTCATACAGACATACTTGTGACTACTGAGAGCTAATTGACCTACACCTAGGAAGAACGCAATAAAGTAAAATTCAAAATACAGGGTGTGTTTATTAATTATAACTGTGTGTGTGTCTGTGTGTATATAAATACATGTATACATACACACATGCCCTGTATGTAATTACGGTGCTCCAACTCTCCAGTCAAGGTATATTCAAGTCTCTTGCAGAAATTTTGGACCATAATGCAGAAAGATGCACAGGTCTATGCAGAACTGAAGGTGTCCAATTCACTATTTATAAACTGAAATTAGACTGAACTCTATTTACGGCTGCAAGACTGTCTCTAACTAAGGCTTTGTAGGTTACCATTTACTTTCACATATTCACATTCCTTTCTGAGAACACAATGCTTGGCCATCTCCTTGGACTCCTACTGAGAGACTCCACTTATCTCTAGTATCACCCTAGAACACTAATGGGTCTGCAAGGTACTAGTGAGTGTGGAACCGTGTCATGCAAATGCCAAGAGAAGAAGTAAGAAATCACCAAGGCAGTGTGTAAGGCACAGATACCTTCTCATCACTGCTGTGACTGTGACAGGAATCTGTCTTGAATTCTCGTGAATCTATAATGCTCCCTTATCCTATGCCAGAGCTATCAAAATTTTGAGTACCAGGGCTGGGATGCAGCAGTTATTTAGACAGTCAACCAAACACAAACCCCTTCCTTGCTCATCCATACTGGATTCCCTGTAGAGAGTTTACAGTGCTTCATGTAACCATTACAGATTTTCACTTCAACAGCTTTATTTTAGAAGTCTGATGATAGCTGAACTTATTCACCCTAATTATAAAAAAAAAAAAAAAAAAAAAAAAATTACAACTGCTGTGAGAAGCAAAACTATTTACCAAAGTTGAAATTGTCAGAAAGTTCATAAAACACCATCATCCAGCTGTTTCACATAAAGGAATACTTGTTCTTCAGGATATTATTTAAACATTTGTACCCTCCAGGACTCTTCTATTAAATTTGAACAGAATACACCAGAATAAGGTCTTGTGAAATTAAAACTCAAAGCAGAAAGTGAGGCTGTTAGCTGACCTGATATAGTGGACGCAGTCAAACCTTAACAAATGAGATCTACAAAGTGTATTAGCTTGCCAAACAAAATAATACTTGTGAGCAAATCCTTCCTAATACTTTCTATAGTGCCAATAATATGAGGAAGGACTCTCAGAATATTTTGTCTTTGGTCATATCCAAGCTGACCCAAGATTATGATTCTAATAGAAACTGCTGAATTCCAGCACAAAAGCTCTACCCTGTACTACCCTTCCTAGCTGAGCAGAACTTGCAGTTTCTGCAGCTGTTCTGGGGTAATTTTTATATCTAAATTATAAGTCTGCAGTACGTGCAGTTGTTCCACAGAACATGAGATCCCCCAGTTAATATTCTGATCAGGTTCTGAAGATGAGATTTTCTATGCCAAGCTACATAATTTGTCTTGCTCTGCATTCAGCATATCCATAACTGAGTCCAATACAAACCTAATGCTACTATCTCCTAATCCTACACATCTCACAAACAGGAGTTTCCATTATCAGGAAAATAGCGGCCTAAAAACTCGAAACACCACAAGTCAAAATCGCAAGTAAAAAAGTTAATATTGTCTTTTGCTATTTACGTCCTAGGTCCTCCGTTTCATGGCAACTCATGTACTGGACTAAAGTGTGAATCTGTTATCAAATTCAAAAGCACCTTGTGGGTATGACAGATGGTGAACAAACCCTTATTTTCTTGGCACTCTGCTGGCATCAAAACAGATGGAGACATTTGCAAATAGTGGATAGTAAATCCTTGGAAGGTCAGGTGTTCTCACCATGTATATGTTGCTCAGAATCTGCAGGTGTACCAATATTTCAAACACGTCTTTTAGGTTCAAATTTCTACTTGCACCACTGTATCCAACACTTCCATATAGAATCGTCACCTTTTTCCTTTCCCTTCCAATACAGACCACTGGTGTCAAGTTTTGTTTTCCAGTTTTGCTTTGCAATAAGATTACTACAGGACAGTCACGAAGTGGAACTCAGAGAGGCTGTGAAGTCTTCATCTTGGGGACTTTTCAAGACTAACCAGATAAAGCCTTAAGGGACCTGGTCTGACCTCAGAGTGGATCCTGCTGTGAGCAGCAACCTGGAGCAGAGACCTCCTGAGGTTCCTTCCCACCTGAATTATCCTGTGGTTACTGCTTTGCACAGTCACTGTACAGGTGTGAAAGTAGGAGTTTTAACAGATAACTACAAGTCTGTATCATTAAGTCTACAAGTCTAGTCTTGACTCTGATGTCATGGCTCCCCAACATAACACAGCCAAATGGAACAAGCAGATGTGTTTTCTGCTTTTATCTCCATATTTTATCAGAACTTGGTCCACTCCAGTCTTTCTGAGTATTGCCATATAAAAGAGTATTTTAAATTGTGTGCCAGATTTTATGGGACCTGGACCTGAAATGCTTTTGTTCTTAACTACCTCGTAACTCCTCTTTCTTCCTATTTTTTGGGATCTTTTTCCTCAACAGCAAGAATAACAGTGCCTTTCAGTGTGTGAACAGATAGCTGATATCCCGTTCTCATTTTAGCCCAACATCAACGGCATAAAATTATTTTTCTTTTAAAGAGCTTTACCTAGCACTTTCTGCCACACAGCTCAAGATGGCTCAGACATTTCTCTGTATCCCTTTTCTCCCTGTAACCTGTTTCTCCAAGTTAACTGAGGCACTTTCAGAAACAGAATGTTGATTTGTCTGGCATTGTGAGAGACTGAAATGTCAAATGATTGTCTCAAAGCTTGCTAGTCTGTGTGCTTTGAGTCATGGGGTGGTATAAGTAATGCCTCAAACATTCATCAAGGACCCGCTGTGGCCTTTGTAATTTGTCTAAGGAATGTCACCCAAAGGAAGCAGCAGTGTATCAAAGGATGCACCCCCCCCACCCCCACCCACCCCCCGCTCCCTTACAGTTGTATTGACAAACCCCTTAGATAAGCCTCAAAGGGGGAAACATGGACTGAGTAAAACCAAATGTTTCCCCCAAGGACAAGTACTACTAATCACCAGCTCCAGTGTGTAAGCCCAATACTTTGTGGCTCTATTGTGTAAGCCAGACACCATGCTTGCCTTGCTGATGATTTCATGCTTTCACCATTGAACTGATAAGGGGTGAGCATTTCTGCCCCAGAAGCTGGATGATTGCTCAAGAAGCATGAATTCAGCAGATCTGTGTGAACTGAGGCAAAACCAAAGGTGGGCAGGGCAAGCTCAACCACTGACTCAATCAGACAAGGGGTGGTGCACCCCATTTCCCCCTCAATGTATGCGCAGAACCCATGCTCCACCTTTTTCCTCATGTCTTATGGAAATGAGTTCATGGAATACCTGCCTCTCTCTGTCTAGTATGCTAACCAGCTGATAAAATGACCTTAAAAGGTGACAAAGAACTTTGCTGTGTGTGCACCCACCACTGAAGAACTGGACTGAGGACCAACATGACGCTGCTGGATTCATGGTGGTGACTCTTCTGCCGACTCCATCCCAGATGCTTGCTTGATTTCTGTCTTTTCCTTCTGTTCTGTCCTATAGCTACCACTCTTCATTTCTAATAATAAAAACTGGTTTGGGTATACGGTGTCTTAATCTTGCTCTTGGGATCATATCAAAACCTCCTCTGACACTGGATGGGGACAGGCGTAATTACTGCCTTCTTGATCAAAACCACAGATAACAGCAGTTTAAGTTGCCCATGCCAATTATGAACACCATGAAGCCTGACTTGAAGGTAGTAAAGTCACAGTCCCTGGGCATAAAATGAGCAAGTTCCTTACCTATATCCTCAAATCAGACCTGCAAATTTCCTCCCTAGCTGAAAAATCATCAACAAATTTATTCTGGTAATCATAAGCAGATCCAATTTTTGTTTTAAGTGTATATGCTCTGTATCAAGTTATTGCACTACAACATTACAGTAAAACATTTGAAGGTCTCTCAATGTTCATGTTCATACAGGTCAGAGTAATCTATTTTACAAATAACCTTGCATATATATTTCCAGACTACTGCTGAATAGTAGCAAAAATCTCATCGGTGAAAGTTGTATCCAGTAAGTGCTTTTCCAGCTCTGATATTTTCTCCCAGACTCAATCAGCTGGTAGATGCAATAGTTTCTTCACAAGTAGGAAGAGAGAACAATTTCCTTTCCTTTCTTTACATTTCCCATATTAGGCAAAAGTTTAGGAACTGTACTCAACATATTCAAGAAACAGATTTCTGCCCGCAGAAAAATTGGGTCTGAACCACTAAAAAGAATTAAAGAGATACAAGAAGCTCTGTGTGGAGAATCCAAAAGCAGTGAGTGTTAGCAATACTAAATGATAACATAATAAATAATAAGATAATTTTGCTTTCAAGTTCAACATTCCTCATATGGACTGATACTTGTTTATCTGAAGTGTTCCACGTATGCAGATGTGTATAGAGTGAGTTTAGAGTTAGAGTCAAGGCTTCTAGAAAAAAAGTACCTAAAATCAGCTTCCTAAATTCTATTTCAGCATTGAAGTAAGTACTCTTGCTATCAAACTGCAATCTCTTGGCTTGATAGATACTTATTACTAAAAATCCCCAATCCTTTGCAATGTAGTTTTGTGTTTGCTTGTGGAATTTATGAATCTCCAGAAGATAAAATCTGAGAATGACCCATCTATCTTTGCACACTTTGGACTCAACTAGTTTTGAAAATGTTTTAAGTCTGACCTAGATATATTCTAGAAGTTTATTCTAGCAGTATTAGTTTTTTTGTTTTGAACATACCCATATGCCACATGTAAGACAAAAGCAAAACCTGGCAACGTATTATTTCCAATGAATTTTTAATTTTCTTTTCATCTATACTAACACTAACAGATGAAGTATGCAAGAGATTAATCACAAAATTAGAAAAAAAAAAAACCATTCCAACCAGAAATTAAACATTACTTTTTACAGTCAAGATTTTCGAGAAGGATATTCTATTCAACTAAAACAGTCCTTCCTACCAAAAAGCATTAATACTTCAATTTGCATATATTTTCAGTTATATTTTAGCACTGATTTACATTTATATTTTAGCATTAATTGGTACTGCAAATACTTTCCTTCATACATTTTCAAGAATACAACTGAAAAATCCTTTGGAAAAAATGGCTTGTTTTCTCTCACAAAAGTAGGATTTTTGGTTCCTTTCAAGCCCAGAAAATTGAAGTGATAATTCTTTATGCTAAATTGACATTTCTTCAATGGGTAACTCGCATCAAAAGATGTAATGCTACTTCATTTTCCTCTACTGCTATTTCTTCATTGCAACTTGGCATTGACATTTTCAAAACATATTTTGATGACACTTTCAATTCACTAACATTTCAGATATCATCTTAATTTGGTTTGCAGATAAATGACTGACATAATATTTTTGTCTCAAAGAAAGCAAACATCCTGTTTTATGACTAATAAAAATGCAATTATATAAAACTTAAAAGAAGAAACATCTAGGGTATTTTCCCAAAAGTATAGAATCGAGTCTAGTTACACTGGCATTGTCTAATTTTTCTTTTCCCTTTATAAATTGTATGTCAAAACCATATTCAAAAAATGTAAATAATTTTTTTATGCTTTATTTTTCCCTTCACACTGATATTTACTTGAACATAGAAAGTTATACTTTCCTTATCATTTGAGCAAGTATTGTAACTATCTTTGAGGAAAACAAGGTACTCAAGATCTGACTGTCCACATACGCAGTGTTTGGCATTTGCAATAAATATAGCAGGTCCAAGACGTCCTTAACACCCAAGATCCTGTTTGGTACACGCAGAACAGGAGTTACACGTATGGATATAGTTGGACATGTCATGAGCTCCTGCAACAACCCTGCACTTACAGCAACAGTTAGGAGTTTGCAAGTCAGTAAATGGCACTGTGGGGTTTTTGTTTGGGTTTTTTTTTGTATAGAGCATCACAGAAAAATCCAGCTATTGACTGAAAATTCTTACAAAAACATACTCTCTGAAATAAAAGTCAACTCAAATTTCAGATGCCACAGTAGCACACATGAATAATAAACTGACGGAACTTAGTAAAATGCCATCCTTTCAATGCAATCTGCAACTAATGAGGAAAGTGATTCCTTAATTTGAGAAAGCCACTTGTTATCAAAAAAAGGGTTCAAGTTTGGATGTAGGAACAAGGGAGATTAAACCAATGTAAAATTCACTAATGGTATTAATGGGGAAGTAAACAAACAGTATTAGCACTAGACATTAGTAACCACTGTTTCAAAATAAAAGAAAAAGCTGCTAACTTCAAAAACAGAACTTGGACACACCAGATTCTCAGCTGGTATTGCTGTTGTAGCTGAAGGCTGAAAAAATCCAAGGAAAATAAGAGCTACATAAACTATTCTATTAACTGTTAGGTGATTTGAATGTCTTATGTTCAATTTAGGCAGCAGCAGTAGATGCTGAGTCTGTATTAAAAGATAAGAGCTAGAGTTAGAACTGAGGTTAACATTCAGGTTTAGAAAGACTGGGGCTGCACAGCCTGAACTGTTGCTAAATCCTGTCAGGTTGGCAGAGCAAAGCTGACAGCTGACATCAGGAGATAAAAGTGCCTTAGTTTTAATTTTTACTTTAGTTCTTACTCCTCCACCTCAATGAAGGCTGGGTTTGGGATTGGAATCTGAGAAAGCAAGGGATGAAATTAGTGCTGTAGTTAGCAAGAGCTATAGAAGAGAATGGAAAGCTGGTATAAGTAGCTCTGTGTACCCAATTTTTCATTTCCAGGCTTCAACAGTTTACCAGTAGAACTGGAATTAGTTTGTAAGGCAATACAGCTGAAGAAACCATTATTGATTCATTTTCCCAGGACTGTAATGATAAACAGATTGCTACCATCAGGAGACTCGGGGAAACTTAATCTAGGAGCATCAGCCTCCTTTGAAACATGGGAATATGGTCTCTTTTCAAAATTAAGGACAGTTCATGGAGGCAAGGGTGCCAAAACTTCAGTTTGACAAGACAAAGGAAGTGAAATACTGACAGGTGTGAAGTGATTGTACAGCTGTGTGGAGCATCACTACCTGGAGTAGCGGAACAAAAGGCACTGATAGGACTACATCCACTGTCTTTCAAATTCTTGCCCACTTTCCTCATTCTGTGATTGTTAAATGCCCTGAAAGGACCATTCACACAAGTTGTGCAGCCTGGGGAGATTTACTACCATCACAACTGTATCTTGTAATTTTGATATCTGGTATCTTGACTGTATCTTTGGTGATTTGAGGGCAATTTCAGTTAATCTTAGGTAGGACTGTCCTCACCATTGTGAAGCAACTGGTCAAAATCTCAAACTGCTGGAAGATGCCTTTGGGTAGGCTCCTTTATCGCCTCTTTTTATTGCTTGCAATTCCAAGCACAAGAAAAGACTAAGTTAGAGGCCAGATTTGCAACAAGAGATTTCTCTGCAAGTGCCATTTGCCCTCTTACCTCCTTAAGCACCTACTTTATTTGCTTCCTCAGATATTCTTCCATATAATACTGGAGGGGTCAGTAAAACACAGTGAGTGGGGAGATTGAAAGGGTACACCACATTTAGTTTGGTTTTCTAGGTTAGAAAGACAATTACAAACCCTCTTATTTTTGTGGGTGAAGAAGTTCCATTTCCCTTTCACACCTCTAAGATGTTATAGATAAGGCTACAAAAGTGACAGTAGGATAGACTCCTTCTACCTATCCACTGCATTAACAACAACAACAAAAAAAACCACCCCACAAACAAATAAAGTGCTAATCCAGAATATGACTTGAGTGAGTTTGCTATTAACAGCATTATTAAGGTCATATCAGCATTCCTATTAAACTGAAAAATGAATACTAACAAGGAGTAGAAAGCACAACTCTACCTTCTTTTATCTTTTTTTTTTTTTCTTTTTACCAGTCTGAAGAAGACATACAACTGTGAACTGCTAGAACACCATACTGATCACAACAACAACCAGATGTTTAAGGTCTCTCAGAAAGACATGATAAATCCATTAGTGGCTAGTAAGTACAATGATCTGGAATGTAATTCCTCAGGAAACCGCTAATGCCATTGATTGGACATGTGAGGAAAGGATCATTCTACTCTGCTTCCTCTGTATTTGTCTACTGGATGCTGCTGAACAGGTAAGGTATTAGGAGAGATGAGCCGACAGTCTGAACGAATAAAGTGGTTGATTTGTTCTTAAAGCTCAAGACGTGTGCCTAAGATGCAATCATAATTTTTCTGGTACATCAAGGACACTGATAAAAAAGTGCAGATGATGGTAAGATAATGTGGAAATACAATTGGTAAGTGTGTGACTCTTCAGAGCATGCTAAAGAAAAGAATGATTTTGAAAATCCTTACATTCAAACAAGACTGAAGAATGAAAAAAATAATTGATATGCTGACACATACCTGTTGTGGAGCTCAAGATGTTAGTTTTGTGATTTGCAGAGAAGGGGCTATATCAGCATTCACAGAGAGAAAGAGAAGTTATTCTACTAAACCAAATGCTAGTTAAAACAGCCTGAAAATTCACAACAGCTGAAAAAGAAAGTGCTAACCAAGCATATTTGAGAGTTATGAGCAAACCTGGAAAGAACAGGAGGAAAAAAAAAAAAAAATTGTTTTCACAGCCATCCTTACAATCTGGCCCAAATAAGAAAATCATAGAATCACAGAATAGTTTAGGTTGGAAAGGACATCTAAAGGTCATCTAGTCCAAGCCCCCTGCAATGAGCAGGGACATCTTCAACTAGACCAGGTTGCTCAAAGCCCCATCCAATCTCACCCTGAATGTTTCCAGAGATGGGGCAACTACCACCTCTCTGGGCAACCTGTTCCAGTGTTTCAGCACCCTCATAACAAAAAATTTCTTCTTTATATCTACTCTAGATATACCCTCTTTCAGTCTAAAATCATTACCTCTCATCCTATCACTACACCCCCTGATAAAGAGTCTATCCCCATCTTTCTTATAAGCCACCTTTCAGTATTGGAAGGCTGCTATAAGGTCTCCCCAGAGCCTTTTCTTCTCCAGGCTGAACACCTCCAACTCTCTCAGCCTGTCCTCACAAGGGAGGTGCTCCAGCCCCCTGATCATTTTTGTAGCCCTCCTCTGGACCCACTCCAACAGGTCCATGTCATTCCAATGCTGGAGGCCCCAGAGCTGGACCCAGCACTGCAGGGATGGGGTCTCACAAGAGCAGAGTAGAGGTGGAAAATCTCCTCCCTTGACATGCTGGCCACACTTCTCTTGATGCAGCCCAGGACACGGTTGGCTTTCTGGGCTACAAGCACACATTGCTAGCTCATACTCAGTCTTCCGTCCACCAGTACCCACAATTCCTTCTCTGCAGGGCTGCTCTCAATCCCTTCATCCCCCAGCTTGTACTGATAGGATGGTTGCCCTGATCCATTCACTTGGCCTTGCTGAACCTCATAAGGTTCACAAGGGCCCACTTCCTGAGCCTCATAAATATCTACTGCTGAAAAAAAATGGGATAAAGCTGGTACTACTTGAAATTCTTGGATGACAAAGACTGAAGTGTTAAAACATTGTTTAAAATATGTCTGGGATGAACATGGTATAGAAAATTCACCTCAAAACTATGACTGCTTTTTTTGTTTGTTTGTTTGTTTTGGGTTTTTTTGTTATTATGGATCACAAAGAACCACAGACCTTGAAAACACAACAGAAAAATACAGACTAGAACTGTGTTACATAACATTGAAGAAAACTGGAGAATAAAGAACCTATTTTTGAAGGTCCATCCTGAATTGCAGAAGAAAAAAAGCCACCTAACTTAACACTACTGAAGATTTCAAATGCTGAAAAGTATACTGGAAGCCTCATGTAACTTATAACAAAACATCATTAATGACAATCATAAAAAATAAAACCTGAAAGCTATTTCAAGAAGAATGAGAAACACTGTGACTATGGATCAAGAACTTTTTTTAGATCAGCAAGCCTCATTATTTAGTGCTCACCTGAGGATCTTCCTAATTTGAAGATATTAATTTTGCATAACTTGTATGTAACAGGGATATCCAGGGGTGTTCGAGTTAAGGTTTTAAATGGCAGGCAGCATCATTAAAGAAAACATAAGGCAACTGGTGCAGCATCAACAACAGGAGAAGATGATGATAAGTGTTAAAGAAATGTAAACTATGTTTAACATGGTTTATACTGAATAGTCCATTCTGGCTTCCATAGATGATATAAACTGATAAATGCCTTTGTATGAAATTTAATAGCATATATTGCTTGGCAAAAAAACCCTTAACCTATAGTATTAGCAGTATACAATATTGCTGAAGTTTACGCTAATTTGAATTTAATACAGATTAGCACATATACACCTAAAGCAGCTTTCAAGAAAAAGTCATTAGTCAAATATAAATAGATGTATGATTCCTTGGAACTTGAATTTAGGGATTATGTTATGCAACATATCAATCATTAAGAAATTAAAAAATTATGGGTGATGAGCCCAAAAAAACGGTAGCATGGTAAACGATGTTGAGGACAGGCATTATAAAGAATGATCTCAACCATTCAGAGGGAGGTAAAAAATTTATTTCACTGCCGCTTGTAAAAATGTTCAGAGATGTCAGTCTGCTCAGTTCATCAAAGAAAATTTGAGAGGTGACTTGACAGCAGTATATGAGCACTTCCAAAGGGCGAAAATATGGGCTTCTACAGGTCTCTAGCACAAAAAGGCTTAACACAGCTCAGTAGCTGGAAGCTGAATCCAGACAAATTCAAACTAATTATTAGGAAAAAACTGCCAAGAAAAGTTATTCATTTTCTACCTCTCAGTATCTTCAAATGAAAACTAGACACTTTAAATCAAACACAAGCTATTCTATGCAGTGCCTGAATACACTGGTGGAAGACCTGATTGTAATACACACAGGATCAAAATACACAGTCACAGGCCAAGCTTGGTCTTATATTTTATACACCTAGTTCCAGTAACTATGTATACATAACACTAAACACTGTTCTTTTGTTTAATTTTCTTTGTCATTAAATGTTTTCTCAGTCATACCAATCCTTGCTCTTGGAAACATTTACAAAGAGAGCCCCCCTACAGTGACATTTATGTTCGTTCTAGGGTTCTGATATATCATTTCTTACTGTTAATAGCCTGAAAACTATATATAACTGTTTTACACTTCAAATTACTCAATTTACCTCAGATTCTTTTTTTTTTTTTTTCTTCTGCCAAATACCATTCTGAAACTTTGTCATTTGTATACATGAATGTAACTTCAAGGTTTCTTTTAACAGTTTTCTATGTAAGAGATTCCTTTTTTTTTGTTGTTCAGTTTGATGCTTCTATTACTTTCCACCTTCAGAAAGAGTTACAGCATGTTCGAATCATTATAATTCTTTTTCCATGACTCGCAGTTCACCCTATAATTCTATTCCAAATTATACGATGTGTAAAATACATACTCAACAAAATGTGTGAATATTCTCAGCTCTATTACAAACCAATCTAACGTTTCTGGTATTTCTTTCTCAATACCAAATGTATTATGCTCAAAAATTCCTTGAGATTGTTACAATACTAGGACTCTGAACAAGGCAACAATTTTCCCTCTTACTCATACTTCTTTTTTCAAAGATGAATGCATAAAATTCTTGCAGCCCATTCTCCTGCACAGTGCTAAGTTTGGCACACTGAAGCTGTGGACATTCTGACTTTTTTATTTACTATGCAAAAGTCTGATCTATTTCTTTAAAAGCTTAACACTTTTAGTCTGGTGAACTTCAATTACTGTGTTATTATTTTTTAAAAAATCTTTAAGAATACCTCTGTATTTCATGCTGACACTGTGTAATACTAACAATAAAAACTCAGCCACACTTCTGGTCAGTCAACCATCTTTCTTCAACTGCTTTCCAGGCACTGCCGCTACTATCTGCCAGTATAACAGCATGCACATCACATACCTGGGAACTGGCGAGTGAAAAGAGTTGCAGTCTCTGCCAATCCAATAGAAAAGTCTCATCTTGACTGAACTATGTCATTATCCAAAATAGCGTTATTGAGCTGTTCTTTGTTCACCATGCATTGGATATTAACAAAGGCATCCAGGCATGCTAGAAGCCTTAGTGAGCTAGTGGTGGACTTTCAGAGCATTCTGAGTATTACTCTGCATCTGCACATAAATGAGCAACTTAAATACAAAGCTCGACTTTCTTGCTTTAGTTTTTGTCCAAATGTTCCCATTTATTCAGGATGGGGATAATGTATTCAGAGCAGTACAGTGCAATGCTTATAAAACAAATGCTGTATAAACTTAAGTTCATCAAATACTTCATTACAGAGTTGATATTTACAAACAATAAAACCTGTCAATTGCAAACAGATTCTTGTGACCTTAATCTCATGAAAGCTCATTGTATGGGTGACCTCTTGAAGCCAGCAAGACTGCTACTGGTGGAGGAAAGTGATGGTAAATCACAGTAAAAGAATCAGGACTGCAAGTACTTGACAACTAAATGAGAATAACAGTGTCAGACATATTTCCTGTGCTGATAGAAGAATTCTGTATATGCTATTTAAGAGTGAGCTTCAGAAGAAAGAAACTACCGATACCGAGCCTATGAGCCTTCACTCTGTTGCACTGCGGACTGAACTATGACTTTGTGTAGGCAACTTGGGAGGTTTTTTTTCCTCATTTTCTCAGTCCACATAGTCTATACAATGCTTACCACTTGTTTCTCAGACATGTATGCCTAAATATTTAAGGCTTCTGTTACTACTGGTGTCACTGTAGTGTGACTTCTGTAATGTGCAAAATGTGCTGAATAAATTGAGCAAATACGTTGTAACTCGTGATTTGATTAAACTCATACTTTTTGCTCTTCCTATTCATATTAATAGTGACAAATTTCCCCCATCTTTAAATTATTAACTCATTTGTGAAATTAACTTACTCTGTGGTTTTTATTTGAAAATGAGATTTTTTGTGTGTGTGTGTGCCTCAGTCACAGAAGTTATAATCATATTGCTAAGTTTGTACAAAATAAATTATAACATAGTTATATTTGTGTAAGATATGTAAGACTTACTTCTGTTTCAGGCATATGAATGACTGAATCCAAACTACATAAATACTAATGAAGAGCAGGCAAAAACAGTATGATTTAAAAAACTTTTTAAAAAGACAAGTTTAAAATTAAATTAAAACTTGTGAAGTTCACTTAGTTCTGATTTAGCTTACACATATGCATAAAGATTAACACGTCTACTCCAGTAACTCTCTATCTACACTAGGAAAAAGTCAATCTTTTCCAGGATCAGAGCCAACGTTACCCAAATTACAACCATATTTTTCTCTCACAGCATGCTAAAAAATTTAGATTTGTCATAACTGAGACTATTATCTGGACTGTCCTACCATTTAACAGATGAAGGGCCCACATATAAATATTAAATTGGTTAAAAAACAGCTACAGAAAACACAATAATCACCACAGCTGAGCAGCCAAAAATTCTGAAAACTCAAAGCCATTTTTTATTGAGAAGGCCATTTTTTACATTTATGGAGATATAAGAAACATTACCTACTGCATGAGAACATCTTTTCAATATGAAAGATTCTATTTTGTATATACCACATGCATAAAGCCAAGCCATTGTTATATTACAAAGGTTAGTATGCAGTGAACAGCTTTTTCTTCAATAATTGTAAATATCTAATTCAGTAGCCTGAAGACTAGAAAGTAGATTTGCCTAACTCATATTACTAAAACTGACTTTCACAAAACCATTATAGAGATCACTATGTTATCCTACAGTGGCCACAATTTTAATGAAAGAAAGAAGATTAAAGAAGGATTTTGTGCCCACTCTCTATATAGCTAAATCCCTAAACTAATGATTAGTCATAAAAGCTGCAGTCCATTAGCTAAACACCATAATAAGGGGCTACCATCTTGATATTATTCTGAATATGGAGTTTAATTTTAAATTGATGGAGGACACACACTGTTTGATGACTTTTAATGCTGATCAAACAGCATTATTTTTAAACCTGCAAAATAACATGAGTTTCTAGAATCTTTTTTCTAATTCCAAAGTCAGTATTGGAACTTGCTATAGCATTTCTGCTTTTTTTCAATCAAGGAAACAGCAACAGATTTTGAAGAATTCATATGTTTAAGAGTCTCCAATGTTTTTAAAGTACTGACACAACTGGAAGACAGAAATCAAGTTCATTTGAAAATATCTTTGTGGACTATGAACATTGCTTTTAAAGAAAAGAAAAATATTGCCAGATGGTGATGGTGTCTTCTGACCAGCCATACATAGATCTGTCCCAACACTCTACAGAGATCTAAAATGATTGCTGCTTCACTGTATTTTCCAAGAGGAACTATAGTGAGAGGTAGACATATCTAAAGTCCTTATTCATTCATTATTTAGCCAAAACATATTCCAGACTTCATTAGTATGGTCAGAAGTGCAATGCAATCTATGTATTTGGATTCCCAAGGATAAGCTACTTACAAAGAAACCAGGCATGTGGTATGTTACTAAAAGGCAAAGGGACATCGTATTCAAGGTTTAGCCTGCCTCTACCATCAAACCACTGATATCATTCTGGTAAACGGTGTTTGTTTGTTTATTTACTGTGGCAGGTTAGTAATTTCATAAAACAGTTTTGCATTCATCTTCCTTTCATTCAGTTGCTTAGAATCACCAGGAACATTTTCACAAAGCAAACACAGACACAAGATCTGTGTCTTTCCAGTTTATTGGTTCTTGCTGTTATTCTTCATTTAAAATGGTGGATTGGATCTTAGATAAGTAGGCAAACCTTTACAAAAGGTAATCAGAATAGGAGGATGGTATAAGCATCAAATTATTTCAAGTAAAATACAAAAGATGGATGGGTAAACAACTGATTTATTTCCTTAGCTATTTTCTCAAATTAAAAAAAAAAAAAAAAGGCAAAATTTTTCTCAAATAAAAGTTTTCCTACTTTTTTCACAGGCATTAATAACTATATATTACAACGTTTCAGGTATTGACACTGTAGTTACATGAGATGGTATTTTAAAGACAGCCAAATCAAACTAATGTCTTCGTTCTCTTTGTGGACTCAGCTGTGGGTTACACCAGCAATGACAAGCTGGTGTTTGCTCAATACACCGAGCACTAAAATCTCCATAAACCCGTCTAGAATAATTTTTTTAAAAGCAATACACTCTGATCAGCAGGTGATGGAAAGTCTCTTTCTTGTGGATGTAAACACTGATGATAAGAGGATGAAGGGGAAAGATTTAGAGCATGAAAAATAAATCTCCTTCCTTCTTCTCACAGAAATTAATAATAATACTCCTTCCAAATTACAAATCAAATTTGAAGTAATATATGCAGGATTTTCTACGGTATCATTTAGTTCTCTCTCACAGAACACCTTAACACAGCCCTTCATTTTCAATCTAATGTAGCAGATGAGAATGCAGATACACGGTTTATCATTTTTAATTAAAATACAAAGCATATTGCACAACATGTGCTCATAATTTATTCACTTAAGTAATATGTTCCAAATATATGACTGAAATCTGTACAAGTAAAGAAAATGAGTCATATGGATGAGTCACGTGTAACTAAGAATTGGGACCAAGAGGCTAAGCGCTTTCTCTGCTTTGCTACTTGAAAGGACTAAATCACACAATAGTTTCTGACAGTTTTAGTACATCATCATTTGTATCTCAGTTGCATCAGCAGCATCAAATCTCTACCTCCTTTCACCTTAACGAAACATTACATAAAACTGCATAGCATAAAGTACACTTTTGGTTTAAAAGTATGTCTGCAGGAATTTTCAAAACAGTTACAAATATGCAACAAACAACTTCGATAATCAAACTTTCATGGAATGGGACTTACCTGCTTCTTGGTTATAATAATTTTTCTTAATTGATACATATTTTACATGGAAAAGAAACCTATTGCTTAATTCTCTTTGCTGTGCTATCAATCAGCACTTCTTGTCTTCAAACAATGGGATCCAGAAGGATTTTGCATGAATAGGGGTTAGAGTTACAGGTTAGTGTTTTATCTTAGAGATGTAGAGGAAGCAATAATGGGCAATGAATAATGGTGACTAAAAACAGCTGCAGCAAAATCTTCACAATTCTTAAGTATGGGAAGTGAGACCTATGGTTTAAAAACAGTAAATACTGAACGCATGATGAAAAGGACCATAAAAATCAGCAAAAATCCTGGGCATATGTAAACACACCTAAGAGAGACTGTATGATTATAACATTATGATAGCACTAGTAGCGTAAAATTCTGCAACATCAGGTGAATTTAAGAGAATGTAAATTTAGATGAAATATCAAGAAAACTTATAGTGAAAAGAAATTCCTTTTTTGAAATAGTTAAAATTAGCAATGAGCTGGAGAATATGTTAAAGGAAAAATCCTGTGCTGAAAGGTAACTGAAGAATGCCACACTGAGAGGATAACAGATCAGATTGTTTCTAATATCTATGATTTCTAAAACACTGTCAATATCTTGCAAGAATATGTCACTAATGCTTTGAAGAATATATATTAAGGGTTAATATACACATTGCATTATACATACTTTGTCTTTTTTCTCAATAACCAACTGAACTTTACAAATGGCAGATGAAGTCTGCAGTCAGTTCCAAAATTCTGACTTTTACTTTGACTTACGATTTTTCAGTACTTGAATGAATTTTACTAGTATTTATTTCAGAAGCCTTGCAACTACTCTTCTCGAAGCCAATAAATACATTTCAAGGATTTTTATGGCTCTTGTAACATTTTAAAACAAGCCATCAACATGCACATGTACAAGGGAATGTAAATTTGCTTAATGAATAAATTTCTGATGTTTTACATCTTTCTGGGGCAAGACAGGACACCGCAAAGATTAAAAAAACCCCACAAGCCCTGACCCTTACTAATGTTGCCATCAGCAGTAGGGATGTAACACAGGCAGCTGCAGACCGTATTTTCACTGATTTAAAAAGTACAGAAATGGGTAGAGATTCACGATGATTGCCTAGACAGCACCAGAACCATTTAACTGTAAAATCACTCATTGGACTTACACACCAATCTGAACACAAAAAGTTTCCTTAATTTAAAAACATGCTGGAAGCATTTCAGAGAAGGAACCCTGTGCTATGGGACAGTATTCTATACTTCTACAGATAAAAGGAGCAGCTGCACTCCTACAATCAGCTTTTACTCCAACACAGCTGAACAGCAGAGGGGTCATCAACACAGGTATTCACAGCAAACACAAGGTGAGCATAGCAGCCCTTTGCTGCTCCCCTGTCATGATAATGATATTATCACAAACAAACAAGGAAGCCAGATCATCATCACAGTGGGATGGTTCTTGGCTGCCTAAGGTGTCATTAAGAAATATGATTATTACCTTGAACAGATTACAAATACTCTGTCATTCTAGCCCCCCTTAACTGTTTTGGATTTGCCAGTTGAACATTTAAATATCACGGTAGGTTGCTTAAGGATTTGGTTCATATGACATTATCATTGATCCTAATTTATCATAGCTCTATGACATCATTTTGCCAGACTTTTTTGTGAACACAAAAATACAAATCCAGACATTTTTTTCATCGAATTCTAATGTAGGTCCTTACACACCATATGTAGTACTCCCTCCTGAAAAGCCAAAGCAAAAGGCAGCACTCTATAATAATATAGCAGCAAAAAGGATATCTTGACGACATGTAACAAAAAGGTGATATCACGTATCAAACACTGGATCAATTCACTTACCAAAGGCTAAAGAAAAAAGCTACTTCTATGAGATAAATCAATTTGTAAATTTATCCCTGTATCTGACATCCCCTTTTAGACATATATGCTGAAAAAACCTGATTGACATTATGGTTAATTGAAATGTACATACATGTACAGGAGATTAAACATGTTTTGTCCACCTTTTAGTCCTATGATACAACATATCTAAATAACAGCTTCAACAACAGTTTCATTTAAATCTTGAAACAGATTTTTGGTATTAATGTTCATTTCCATGCCAAAATCACTTACAGGAAAAGCTTTTAAAGCCTTTTCATATAAACTAATAATCTAAATTATGAAATCTATTTGTTATCTATTTAGTAACACAGTAAACACTTATCTAGAAATATTCCTCTAGAAATTTAGCTTACAGTCACAGGCACTATAACTTTATCACAAGTCTCGCAGCTTCAACTTTTTTATTTCTCATTATTTCTCAATAATACATGACACTGGATTCCTGTATTTACATGAGAATTTCAAGTTTCAGTTGAAATCAAGAAAATGAGTTTCACAAGCAAGGAGAAAAGTATGAAATCCAACATTAAGAAGCAAATACAATACTTTCCTACATACTAACCAAATCTAATGCTCCCTTACTGACAAGGCAACAATCATTTATCATTTCAACATGCATGGAGAGAATGCTGTAACATACCCACAGTTGCAGAGCAGCATCATATCACTAGTTCAAAAAGAAAAAAAAATATATTTTTTTTTTTAAATGGAGATACATCACATGTACACTTAATTTTTAAGACTGTAATTTCCTGTATTTTAGAAACTTACTACTGTAGGCATTGACGTAAGATGCAGCCAAACAGAGATTCTGATCAAATTTGAAACTTCCTGAACTTGATTCACACTATTATCTCCATTTGATTTCCTACAGCTGGTCTGAAGAGGAGTAAAGGGCTGATTAGATTGGCGACTGAAACATTTTCAGCAGGTGGAAGTAGAGAGCCGAATAAAACCCCATACTTGCCTGTACACAAAGCAGACAATTTGGGGGGGGATCTTTTCTTCTTTTTGGAAAGCTATTTTGGTTCTTGTTAAAACCATTAACAAAATCTAAAAAATCATTTACCATGGTTTTGCTAAGTTATATAAGGCCTATGAAAGACATAGGAACTATGTTTTTCATAGAAAGTTCTCTCTCTCCGGTAGGACAGACCCTACTTAAATGCCCATCTCATGTTTTCTTTTTTGTCTCTGAAATAGCATTACTTACAATTTAAATTTTTACAGTCAAAAAAAACCCAACCACCAACACCGGTATTTCACACTGAAGTGAGATCCCCTGTATGGCTCTAGTACTGAGTATTGCAGCTAAATTCTGGCTCAGTCCTATGACAATTGGGACCCAGTGCCCTAGAGCACTACAGAAAATCATCTTACTGGAAGAGGACAAACTACCTCAAGACTGCTGACGTACAAAACATGTGTTACAATGCCTTATAACAAAAAGCATGAATTATATATATCTTCTGCTTCTTCCTTATATTGTCACAAAAATTATATTTCTTATATATCTGTCTTTACTGTCTCTCTTGGCTGACCTAGGACTTCAATTAATTTTCTGGTTGGCAATAAATGAACCATCACTTAAACAATACCTTTCTTATTCATTCTTGAAAGTCAAGTTCGAGAAAATATTTTGAAGATAATAAAAACACTTTCAAATATTAATAATTCCCTTTGTTATTATAGACATTTTTTCTTTGTTAGCTGCCAATGAAAAATACCAAAAAATAACTGCATCTGCAAACATTTTCCCTAACATACTGAAATCAACCCTATAGTACATATGCATGGAGTATTGTATAAAGCACAATTCACCCTACTTTTAACTGCTTTCTTTTCTTAATAGACCTAGGTAATTATTACAATTATTCAATGATGGAGATTATGCAAAAGATATTGTAACACCAATCTTTATGTTACTGACTAATTTCAAACTACAGGGCTCAATCCTGCACTGCCATGATCAAAAATATTACACACAGATTTCAAGTTAAAAATACACACTCAGACCAAACATACTGATCCAGATTAGTGTTACTTCTTTGCAATTTCATTAAAACTTCATTGAAATAATGCAAATGGAACAGCCAAAACAATACAATATCAGTTCCCTTCTTTAAAAATCGTCTATATCTCCAGATGACAAATCAATTTATAATATTAAAAAAAAAAAAAAAAAATTCATGTCTACATTTCATTTCTTAATGGTTTACTTTTCTTCAGTTCACAAAAGCAAACCAGCAGTTAATCAGATAACCTGAGCACTTCTGACGACAAAAATGGGATGCCAATAAAAGCAAAATGGAATGCAAGGATTTTTGCACCCTTACAGTACAGATGCACTGAGAGGTGAGGAAAACTTATTCTCCCTCCTACCTTAAAAGCATCAGAGTCATGCCCTCACAAGCTTTTTCTTGTGAAACACAGACCGTGTAATAAAGACAAACTAATTCTCCTCAGCCCCAGAAGTCTGCATACAGGTATCTCCAATATCCAGCATGACCTCAGAAGTCACAAAACCAGAGGAGGATCAGAGTGAAGTCCTCTTTTATACAGTCAGAAATAAATATCCCTTTCTTATACAGTGAAATATATAACACAACAAATTTCACATTACACAAGGCAGGCTGAGCCCCCAAGTATGCATAATGCCCTCATAAATACAAAGACAACAAATACTTTGGGGATGGGATGGGGGAAACACTTTTCTTTTTCTCTCCAGAATTTCTGAAAATTGGAAGCATGTGTGTAGAGGCATGTCTGCCTACATCTACACAGTTTGACAGAACCAAGAATGTATTCCTTTGTCTGAATATTTCCTACTGTACTCCTGGAAAAGCCCTACTGCGGAAACAGTTTCCACTGCAAGACTGTGGCATGGCAGCCATGCAGCGAAGCCTCCAGGAGCTACCGTCAAGTTGGAACTGCGTGCCTCTACCCCCAGGGCAAGTAAAGAGCAACGGAAACTTTCATCTCTGCTACTAGACAATTCTGTCTCCAGGGCAGGCCTCTAACTTCACAGCAGATTTTTTTTTTCATATCAGCCCCACAGTTCAGCATCCAAAGCCCAGCAACACCCCCTGCCTAGAGTGCTGCAGTTCTGGCTCCATCTGACTAACCCAGACTATGCTGTGCCTTCAGGCAGGAGCTACAACCACCCTTTTCTTTGTGGCAATGATTTAACTTCTGTTGCCGTCACAGCTAGGCACAGGGAGCTTTTTCTGAAGCTGAAGACCCCAATATTACACTGATGAACCATCCTGGCAGACGCGACGTCCCTGCTGCATCAGGCTGACACCACGGGTTGGGCGCTGGAGGCCACACTGGTGGCCTTGAGGTCCTGTGGGCCCCAGGGCAGAACTATCAGCACCATCACCTTCTGGGACACCACAGCCAGGCCTTTTTGACAACCTCAGCAGCCGCTGCCTCAGAGAAGCTACACAAAGCCTTTGGCTAACAGTCCTGGTTTGGAAGCACACTGGCAAATGACACTTGGGGTGCCTGCTGCCTGCGGGGCTGGTAATGCTCTGGAAGCAGACATGCTGTACATCACAGCAACAACCCAACTCCCTTTTCTGGCAGCATAATGAATGAAGTCCCACCCTAGAGCACTAACACTACAATTTCTGCTTTTCAATGTAAAGCTCTCATTGCTAAGCAATCTGCACTACACTGGGAGGGAAATTTGGAGGCAGTGTGGCAGTGCTTCCCTAGAAACAACCACTGAAACTCATCTGTGAGAACTAGTGTCTTTAATCCATAAAAATCTGTAAGACTTGTCACATGAACTGAACCCTCACTGGAGGGAAGGACTTCAACAAGGCCCACAGCTTATTTCTTCCAAAAACCTCATCTGATCCTTAAAAGAGCTTCACAAATGAGAAACAGCTGTTTCTGCAGCATGCGGGAAGCCCTTCCCTGATCTCATGCTGCATTCATTAAAACATCATATTTTCCATGCATGGCCTCAATTAAATATAATTCTTTTGCTAAAATATGACCTTTTTTTTTTTTTTTTTCTAAAGTTGCAATATACCCTTCCATCTTTATCCAAAATAAATAAAGCTTTTCAGTATATTGAATAAACTCACGCCATCTGAAGTAACTGCATGTGTAAAGTCATCTATTTACAGAATCACAGAATCATCTAGGTCGGAAAAGACCTTGAAGATCATCCAGTCCAACCATTAACCAAACACTGACTGTTCTCAACTCCACCAGTTCCCTCAGTGCTATGTCAACCCAACTCTTAAACCCCTCCAGGGACGAGGACTCCATCACCTCCCTGGGCAGCCCATTCCAACCTCAACAACCCCTTCTGGAAAGAAATGCTTCCTGATAGCCAGTCTAAACCTTCCCTGGGGCAACTTGAGGCCATTCCCTCTTGTCCTGTCACTTGTTACTTGGTTAAAGAGACTCATCCCCAGGTCTCTGCAACCTCCTTTCAGGGAGCTGTAGAGGGCGATGAGGTCTCCCCTCAGCCTCCTCTTCTCCAGACTAAACACCCCCAGTTCCCTCAGCCGCTCCCCGTACGACCTGTGCTCCAGACCCTGCCCCAGCTCCGTTGCCCTTCTCTGGACACGCTCGAGTCATTCAATGTCCTTTTTGGAGTGAGGGGCCCAAAACTGAACACAGGAATCAAGGGGCAGCCTCACCAGTGCCCAGTACAGGGGTGAGATCCCTTCCCTGTCCCTGCTGACAGCTGTCAGCTATTGCTGACACAAGCCAGGATGCCATTGGCCTTCTTGGCC
>NW_020799099.1:36121127-36206354 GCF_003259725.1 Athene cunicularia
TACGACCTGTGCTCCAGACCCTGCACCAGCTCCGTTGCCCTTCTCTGGACACGCTCGAGTCATTCAATGTCCTTTTTGTAGTGAGGGGCCCAAAACTGAACACAGGAATCGAGGGGCGGCCTCACCAGTGCCGAGTACAGGGGTCAGATCCCTTCCCTGTCCCTGCTGGCCACGCTATTGCTGACACAAGCCAGGATGCCATTGGCCTTCTTGGCCCCCTGGGCACACTGCTGGCTCCTGTTCAGCCGGCTGTCAATCAACACCCCAGTTCCCTCTCTGACTGGCAGCTCTCCAACCACTCCTCCCCTATATTTATGTATCAAAAATTATCTCTATAAAGACATATATTTACATACACTTACATACCTACATTTAAAATAACACCTTGTAGCACCTTCACAGACAAGACACTACTCAAAATAGTTGAAACTATCGTTACTTATGACTGGTTTTAGTACATTACAAGTCTTATAGTTGTTAACATTTCACTGGATGATCTGCTGTTTCAAAGCCACAAGGACATGATCTAACTAAATTATAACCCACAGCTGACCTGTAAAGCTGTATTAGCTGAACTTACAAAAGAACCACTAGTACCACAAAATAACTCAGCACACAACTCTAATTTTCATGGTTCATGTGTCATGTTTCACCGGTCATGGAAATACCTCTAAAAGGAGATTGTGACAGACTAAGTACAGTATGTAAGATTAATAGAGCAAACAAAAACAAAATAATGCTTTTATTCTTGTAAGTACAACAACAAAATCTATTTTTTTAGAAAAATCTTTATACCACATCACAGCATATCCTTCTCAATGGAAACATGTCTCACAGATGTATTGCTTTTCTCAAACCACATAAAGTGCTATATACATTAGTGTCATATAGTTTGCACAGATTTCATCAGACAATCTGTCAATTTGTAATTTATGGAGAAATTGAAATGATTTTCTAAGTACTGTGTGTAAACAAGGAAAACTATCAAATAGTGAAGAAAAACCTTCAATTATTTTTTTTCCCCTTATATTCATTGTAGAGTCCTGGGAAGCAGTGAGATGGGGGAAGAATGAACTAGGGCACATGTGATTCTGAATGTTTACAATGGTGATAATTAAATTTGTTATGTTGTTATATAGTTCCCAGCAATCTAAATGCTGAAATCACATAGCCATATATATATATATTTGTATACAGCAGCAAACACCTGGTGTAAACTCTCATTGAAAACTAGTAAAAAAAAAAAAAAAAAAAAAAAAAAAGATAATGAGCATTGGATCTTTTGAAGACATTTCAAGACAATACAAAATGAAAGTGACCCTTCTGGCTAGTAATTTCAGCAGCAGCTACTCTACAGTCAGCTTGAAATCACTGACTGCAAAGGTTTTAGTATATTTTTATAGTACATTTATACATATAGAAACATATTTGTACATTATACAAACATTTATATTTTTTTCCCATCATTGATACACTTTTCCGTATGAACCTGTTAGGAAGGTTATTTATGTACTGGCAAAGTCTTCCTTGAGATGTGGAGGCCACATCAATCATCACAATATGAGTGTGCATGTTATCCCTGTGAATATTCAGATGGGATTCAGCTCCTCAAAGACCATGCACCTTGTGTGTGTGTGTGCACTGATGGATGTCTATAATTGTGCTTAGAGAGGCATGTCACAAAATTCTCAAGCATTCCCATTAACCTGAGGTGGTTTAGCTTACAGACTTTTAAGATAAAAATTCAAATCCCACTACCTCGTCTAGGTGTAATAAGATTGCACTACGACTCTGTGGCCTGAGTTTGCAGAAGCACTATTTCATACAGCTCTCACGGATTTCAACATGAGCAGTGTCTCTTCAGTGCTTGTGAAAATGAGACCACATTAATTTATCACAGTATGACAAGAATTCAACCCACTGTAATCTGAGAGGTCCTTCTGAGGTGCAAAAGGCCAATATAATAGGCTTAATTTAAACAAAAGCCACAAGACAATTGTTCTGCAGTTCCCCAAGAACAATCCTTTCATCACTGACACTAGAGATATTTCTCAGCAGGGAAAACTAACTTATTTTTATGCTTTTCATTGTGAGTTATCAAGAACCTGAATTTCTAATACTAAGCTGCCAAAACCCCTAGATTTAAGGGAGAATTTTATTCATCATTTAATATATATGAAAGAACAGCTCCTGCACAGAATAAAAAACCTACGATTTTTAGGTATCTTCACAGAATTACTGCTGATGGGACAAGATTTTTATTAAGAGATGATTTACTTTAAAAGCAGATAGAGTGTATTTGAAAAATTGGTTTACTGGAAGACTTGAATCTTATGTAAAACAATATGATACTTAAAGATGTCATCCCAGTGCAGTTAGTATTGTAAAACTAGAAGCTAAACATTCTGAAAAAATATATCCCTCTCTAGTTAAAGCTCTTAGTAGGGTGATAAACATTTTGGAAGTCATTATACATTTGCCAAAAGAGTCTGTTTATTTAAAACCATTAAGGAAGAGTATAGCTGTCCATGGATATCAAGATTTATTTCACCTTGTTTTAGACTGTTGCACTAGAGACATTCGTTTTTGAGCTAATCACCCTGAGCTCTCTTTAAAATTGTTGAGGATAAAAAGGCACTTTGTTTGATGTATGTGGCCTGTTTCAGACATCTACCTCAGGATGAGATGAACTATATCTCGGAGGTGCTTATTTTTCTCCATTTGCTGTAAAAATTATTGTAAGGATAATAAGCTACTAGTCTAGTTTAAACAAAAGCAATGTCTACAGTTTGGTGGGATGTCACTTATAAAAAGTAAAGTCAACTTAAATCCAGCAAGGTTGTCAATATCCTAGAGAAAGCTTACCTCATATATCTGACCTCAATGCTACAGCCTAATGGGCGAGGCTAAGGTTTCAGCCACAGTAGCAGACTAGGCATACAAAATGGTACATTGAAAACGTAATATAAGCAAATGTTTGCTCTTGTTCTTAGAAAAAAAAAATATTTAAGAACTTAGCCCCACTATTAGTCAGAAATTTGAGTAGGGTCCTATGATACCATGACCATCAGGCAAGGAGCTACTAGTCCATCATAAGGTCCAAGTTGTTCTTGATGCATGGATGACTGTACCCTGCTTAGAGACTCTTACTCACTAAATGTTCTTTCACGTCTACTTTGATATACAGAGCAAGGTTAGGAAAGATAACAGTCCCTTTTGGTTTAAGACTTTTACAGGCTATTTGCTTCTTAAACTTAAATCATATCTATGCTATTGTAGTTCACTGAAATTCAGTTCTTAATCATACATTCTCAATCGCTGCCATGGTTTGTCAGCTGAGTTTATATTATATATAGTAACCATTAATTTGACAATTATTTAATTAACTTTGTTTACTTTTTATGATACGTTGGTTTTGATCACTCTCAAGAGGTCAGTATTTTTTTTATATTGCTAAAGTATACTGCAAGGTATGCAGACTTCCCGACTGGCTAATTTACACTCTACCATGTACTTTAAAAGAAAGGTGGTTAATAGCCATCCCCCCAGCCTAGTCTGAATGGTTTCCATCAACTCGTAACATGGATCTCACTGAGCTAGTCTGGTGGTATGAGCATTCCCTGTCCAAAATCAAAAAAACCAAACAAACAAACAAACAACAAACAAGCTATGTAGCAAAGATATTCTCAATATTTATCAAATAATTTACAAGTACACACCAAAGTGTAAAGCATCAGTAGTTGCTTCAACTGTATGAACACCCAGTTGAGTTCCAAGTGCGAATAACCTAAGTGAGATTACTTTTTACTCAGCTGTAGAAGATGCAGAGGCTGCACTAACCCATGAGCAAGCATACGCAAAATAGATTAAACTCATGTTTGAAAAGATTCATTTTGCTGGACTGGTCATAAATGGAGTGATACACTTCAGGGCTGCTGGAGCTTTGAGATCAGTTGTTATTAATCTGAACAGGGGAGAACAAGGGCAACAGCGAACGTACTGACCCAGTCTTACCATTCACGTGGTCAGTATTTTTGGAATTTGCAAATACACAAGAGGCAGTGAGATGCCCATGTTATACTTGTTTTTAAAAGTATGGGAGCAAATAGCTGCTCTTACTGATCCTTTTCCCAGGCAATCACAACACAAAATTTGTAGAGGCTTTTTTTCATTAATTATAGTAAGAATTGACTCTGTTTTGAATGACTGATTCAAATTAGGCCACTGATTTATATTGTGGCATAGTAGATGGAGTATTATGGTAAAGAAGACAGAAGAAATAATCTGGTTAAAATTTAAATGTTTTAGAGTTGTGGCTTTTCAATACTGGAAAAAATAAGCAAAATTAAAATAATTCTAAGTAAATGCTAAAAAATATCATTCTATTTGAAAGAAGCTGGTTTATCTCTTTGGGGCTTCAAATACTTCCTAGGCTAGATTAATTTTCAGACAAAAACCGCTGTTTTAAAATAAGAAGTCAGAAGTATTGCTTTGCATATATTGAACTGTAATGGTCACTATTTCTGATACAAACCATTTATTTGAATATATTTAAAATGCTTTCCTTTTATGCAATAAGGACTTTGTCAGATACTTGAATTTGCAATAACTTCAACCTCCTGTGTGGTACAATGCTTACTTGTACTTCACAGATATACTTCACACAGTCTCATGGTATTTGCTTAAAAATCCAGAAATGTTGCCAAAAGGCCTTCCATTAGGTATGGAAGGAAAAACGTGGATAGCTCAAAGTATACTTTTCCTTGGTCCAAGGAGTATACTAAAACAGTCTAGAGGAAATACTATATTCTCACTAACACTGATTCAGAAATAAATTGCCATATTTTAAGACAAGATTGTCTTGATTAGAAATAATATAGGCTATGTGGAATCAAAATTTACATTTAAATGCAGCTAATCAATGAAATGTGAGATAATGCAAGTTCAGTAATATTCAGAATTAAATATCCTGGCTCAACAGTTTAATTAAAGTCACACTTGCATTGGCTGCTCTTTAATCTTTGTTCTTTAACATTTACTGAAATGTCAGCAAAAGGATGATGTAAGACTCACAATAGTTAGAAATACAATAAGAAAAAATAAATAGATGTACTAGAGCAAAATTAATGGATGTGCTGGGATTCTGTGTTTCTCTTCCTGAAATGGGAAGGCCACTACATTTCCACTGTTCCACAGTTCCAATAAGCCACCAGTATGGAGACCTGCGGTACAAGGACCATGAAGTGAACCACTAAGAACACTCTGAAGCCCTGATCCAGTCCCGAGTTTCTAATAATGCTAAAGAAGTAGAAAAGGAAGCTCCTTTGAAAAGGAACCCCAGTATCTGAAGAAGCTTTAATACTTTTCAGACAACTCCAATCAGATATTTAAGACTCTTCCACACTTTTCATGCAATGGAGCCATATTTTTTCCACAGACTCTTCAGTGGCTTTTGCTGCTATAAAAATGGAGCTGGCTTTGTAGCAAGGGAAATACAATAAATTATACTATTCACCTACAAGACTACAGAAGACAGCAATGAAAAAGCATTGCTAACTTGACAAAACAAAACCAGAAGTGATCAGAGGATGATTAATATGAGAAGTCTAAAACACATATTCAGACTTCATCAAGGAGGAAATTCTATGCTGAACTGAAGAGGTACGCTTGTAACACAGAAAGCCCAGTTCACCCCACAGATACTGTAGCTGTGCAACACAAAGATGAGTAATTTGCATTCTAGTAACTCCTATATTTGGATTACTGTTGTTCAACTATACCTACATGGTTAGAATCACCGTAAGTGATGTAGCTCCAAGGCAATCACAATTTCAGAATTAGGAAAGCAAACCACAGAAATCACACCCCCCCCAAAAAAAAAAAAAAAAAAATCAGAGTAAAGCTGTGTGGTTGTTTTCTGGAATATAATTGTACACCTCATATATCAGACTTAAATAGGAAAATATATGCCTTCAAACAACAACAACAAAAAAAAATCCAAAACATGGTGGGGGCATTTGAGAGAAGACAGTTGCAAAATTACCAGCTGGAAACTCTTTTCCACCAGCAGCAGAGGGAAATTCAGGATATAATTGTAATGTCTCTCTAAAATATCTAAGGTAACTACATAAAGCTTCCAAGTGAAAACCAACAGCACAAGAAATGAAGGTTACAGAGAAAGTACTTACAAATAATTTTAACTGAAGACCAGCGTTGTCATCACAGGTTAGAGGGAAACATAAGCATCTCATACAGATCTGTAGAAAGGACTGGTTTATACATTTACACAAGTAAAGCTTCTTAGGTATCTCAAAATACCTCAGCACTGCTGTATGATGCACTGAGAAACAGCACGGTGAATAGCAATCTCTAACAGAAAAACAAAATTTAAAAGTTTCTATAAACTCAAAATAACCTACCATTCATTGCTGAAACTTAAATTTTATATAGGAGAGCTCCACGAACCATAGAAAATGTCAGCCATTATTAAATGTCTTGAAATTAGGCATGATTGTTCCTTCCTGATGGCTAACCAAATTCTTTCTCAGATTATTTTCATATCTTTGAATTGTTGGGGAAAGAGAAAAGTGATTTTGAGACAAATTCTAAGTCAGTTTTCCTTTCATTCTGGCAGTTTGAATTTAACAGGAAGATTATGCAAGTCTCACTGCCTTTTCCCTCCATCTCATGTCAGTCGGAGTGGAAGAGTTTGCATTATTCAAGGTCAATTAAGCCATGCAAATGCATTCTAAATGATTTTACAGTAGTAATAATAACTCTCTCCTCAGAAGGATGTGCTGAATTTGTTAAAAAAAAACCCAAACTTATGTTAAATGTGTCATAGGTGTTTTGGAATTTTATTCTCTGCTCAAAATAACCAAATAAATGTATGAACATAATAACCTTGAACTGGTAGTGGTATAGGTTTTAGGTACAAATTCCTCAGGAAATTGATCCATAGCTGTAACCCTGGAGCTACAGCAATCTAAGTCATAAAAAAAGTCTCACATTCTGCTACTTGCATTTCAGAAAACTTGAGTGTTTGTTTAGTTATCAAATTATAGCAATTTTTTAGCTTGAAATCAGATTTTCAAAAACATGTTCTGATGACTTTCAGTCCTGAATGTAAATAAAGGAAAAATTGAGATACATAATTTATGGTTTTAAACTCTTAAAACTATGTATTTTAATAAACATTGCTTCTAACAAACTACACTTGAAAAGCCTGATCTCAATGGAGATGGTTTTGCCAGTATAAAAGTACCATTACATATCATTGCATCATGGGAAAACGCTCCTAGTCAATGGGATTTTTTAAACCCAATAAAACTACACTTCCCATATAGGTTAGTCCAAGCCTCTCTCCCCAGAACAAAACCAAGAATATTGGCCAAAGATCAGTTCTGCAGCAAACATCTGCTTGAACAGTGTGACACACCACAACAAGGGGCACGTCTGTGGGCACTGTGAAGTCAAACTCTTGAGTATAAACTCAGTCATGTTGTGTTCATATTTACTAAACACAGTAATTAGATAGCAATTACACTTGCAGTTACACTGACATAGATTCTCACCCAGAGGATCACAAATAACTGCTGAAAAAGGAACTGTCACAAACTGTTCATAAACAAGAAACTGCTCGTAAAGGGGATGTCTCAAACAACTCGAGTGGGATGCCCTGTGGGGGAGAAGCGGAGCGAGCTCTGCAGAGGCAGGGCAGTGGGGCTGTTACTCTCCCCCTCCCTCCTGTTGTTGCCCAGAGACAGAACTTGTCTAACTGCGCGGGTACAAGCCAGAGAAGATGAGAACGTTCTGGAACAACCTACTGCACATGCATAAGAAAGATTATAGAAAGGCAATACCCCACGTGTGTCTTGGTCCACCCACCACCCATGGACCAAGTCAGCTATTCTGTAACAACGTGGGATCCAAGGGTAGTGATTTCCCCTTTTCCTATCCCCTCCTCCTCTCTTTGCTCTTTCCTCTTTCTTCTCTCTCTCTCTTTCTCACATATATTCATATAAATTTTGTAGGAATTGAATTGCTATCCGTTGATCATTGACGGGTTCTTAGGAAAACAGTCTCATCACCAAAGTGCTTTTATTCGTTCTCTGGACAGTTATCAGTGTATTGTTGCCAAATTGTCTCCGTTCACTCACTAAAGTAGTCAGTTAATCAAGTCACCAGCACAATTGTTCCTCGGAGCCACTGTGGTGACTCAGCTGCCCTGCAGCTCTGCCAAGCATAGACCGGCTCTTCCACCTGCACGCAGGCTCTCAGGGAATTCAAAAGATTCATCCCCCCCAAGACAAGGAAACAACCTCAATCTGTTTCTTTGCTATATCTAACAATATGAACACATCTAGTCCCTTTCAGAACAAAAGGTTGTAGGTTTAGGCTTAAAACCACTGAAGATGGTTTGAATAAACGTTTGATCCTCCCCTGACATGGCCAAATTACAGCACAGAGGAAATGCCCACCTGAGACCAGTTAACCACATACTTCTGCCTATTTCATTCCAGTACAAATCAGAAGTAAATAAGCAACACAGAACAGACTGAAGAGGAGGGATTGCACAGCAACAGATCATTCTCATCTGGGAGGGATACACCTTCCAGGTGAAACAACAGCCCAACAGCACGATCAACTGCCTCTACTCTTACCAGCGTAAAACAACATTTGAGAAGGAGTTGCGGATGCATTCAGGGCCATCTTTCAGGTGGGAGGCAGCAAGTACCTCCTTCACCTCACTCATGCCTACTGGAAGCTGCCAGGTGATAGCAAAGCAATGTGAATCACTCCTGAAACACAGAAGTATCTGCATTTTAATTTTTTTCAATAGTTTCTAAAGGTGACCATTTCTCTTCACCAAACACATTACACTGTAGAACTCTATCCTGAAAAACTATCTAAGGTAGAATTGCAATCAACTCAATCATTTTAAGAAAAATATGACATTGAAAGCCATTTCTTGGAGAATTTTTTTTTTTTTTTTTTTTTTTTAGTAGAGTGCATTGCACTTCTCTTTGAAAAATATAGTAGAAAGATAAAACAAAAGCCATTCATTTTATATTGCTGAGATTTAGATGGAATCTTCCATGCTGATTAGATATTTAACACAAAACACTTGGAAATTACACCACTTCTCACCACTCATTGTATTTAGCCCCTGTCCCCTTTAATAGAGAGCTAACAATATTTACCACATATTTATGTTAAAATCACAGATCCAAGGATTCATTCACAATTCCCTCTTTTATGCAATTATGATGTTTGTGAAAAACGCAGATGCCTCATTGAATGTGCACATTTGAAATGATGTGATTGTATTCACATCTGTACAATATTTAAAGCCATATAATACATATAAATAGAGTCCTCAAGCTACTATGAAACGCCTAACACCTGGCAGATGAGATAGCGGCTCATAGTAGTTTAAATACTGTATTTTAATTCACTTTTCTGAGGTAGTTGGGCTATGTAATTACTAAGTCATAAAGTTGAAAATATGACTGCATAAAACATTCCCCTTCAGATATATCTGACAGAACGCACAGGTAATGTTTAAACACTTGTACTTGATGTCTTATGTCTTAACATACACTTCCTTCATCTTCTTGATTACCCTTTTCTGCTTCTTTTTCATGCCCTTTCGCATTCTGATGCCATTTACCTGGCCAATTACCTAGCATCCCCTCATTCTTTTTGATTACTCTTTCATTCCCCATTACGTTTTTCCTCACTTTACTTCATTTTGTTCTGACAATTTCATCCTGTACTTTCCACATTCCTTTGAGTATGCTCAATGGAAAATGAGTGCTTTTATTCTGTATTACCACCTGAGTCTAAATTGAAGTTGGATCTAATGAGTGAAGTCAGGCCTCCTTGTAATTTGGAGTGGCCGTGTCAGATGGTTGTACGGTGTGACCACAGGAAGTATATAAAAGGAAGTTTTGTGCATCTGCTCCAGACTGAAGTAGGATGAATAGGAAGCACAGCTTGCTCTTGTGCGCTTTCCACAGTCTCAACTGCACTTCTGTATAGCTCTTCCTGCTACTTAAGATTTTTCATATAACTAAGCAAAATATAAGATACAATTATCACTAACTTGGCAGAAGAGTTGTAAGGAAGAAGGGAATCTGAAAAATGTAGTCTACAACTTGATATATGGCATCTTTAACAGGGGTTTATGTTATAAGACAAGTAAACATGGATAATGTTTTAAACAACGTTTCAAATGTGATTCTAATTTAGCTCATTAAAGGTGAATAACTAAATTAATATTTTATACCAGGAAAGCTATAAAATATTCATCACGTTATGGTATTTCTACATTACTGTGTGCCACATACAATACAATCTCGTAGGCATGCTACATTCCAGGAGCCCTGTGTAGCTACTATTATTTCCTCACCAGTGCTGTAGGACAGATACTGTGGAGTACACACTTAGAAGCTCATCACTGAACCATTTCTTCTCCTAATGGAAAAGCTTTAATGAAATTGTGGCTGTTGGAGAAATGCCAGGTTTTCAAAAATGAAACATTTCAGTCAGAGTGAGTCAGCTTTGACACAACATCCAGCGGGAAAGAAGGCAAGCCATGTTAATAATTTAAGAGCTTGACTTGGGATGTCAGCAAAGGTACTTGACTATCACACACTGGTGTTTCTGAGGGGGTTTTTTTATGCTTGTCTCATCTTATTTCTCTTCTATATCCCTCTGCCTATGAAAATCAACTTCTATGCACACACACACACACCTGTTAAGCCTTTTTTATCAGTCCTTAGGAAAGATGGGGGGAGAACTTGAAAAGGTGAAAAGTTTCACAGCATAGAAAACTGTTTTCCACTGTTTTCTCACTGCTATGGTTAAGACGCTCTATTACTGCTGAGGGCTGAGGCCTGTCCTGTCAACAGAGAAATAATGTTGTCATTCCTAAAATATGAAAACTTCACAGCACTGTAATATTTTTCCAATATATGGAAAATCTTCCAGAATTCTTTCAGAAACCCATACCACTTCCAATTTAGTATGTTCTCTCAGTGCCTATCTTCTGCTAAAAATTGTACTGGCTTAACAAAACTGCATAGTCTAATTCTATATGCATAAAATTATGCCATTGTTCCTGCAGATAGAAAGGGTTGCTTTTGAGCATGAGGTACTGAAAGCGCAACAGTGCTCCTGGAAGCAGTCTTTCAAACAAAGGATTCTACCTATAATGTTCTCTTGTTTGGGTCAGGGATAATATCTGCTATATATAATTCTTTCACTGCGTATGTTTTACAATAAACAGTTGCAAGATGTCTGTCAGTTCAGGTATTCAGAAGAAATACATATATATATATATGTTAAGTAGTAACTATAGTTGTTTTCTCTTATTACTTTAAGTAGCATATTCTAATAAAGTGATTTGTAAAGCTTTATGCTAAAAGATCCATGTTATTCCATAATGTGGATTATCACCCATTAAAATAATGAAATCAATCACAGAAACTACAGTGGAGTTTGTGTCTGTATTTGTATGTGTGCATGATAGTTATAAAAGAAAGCATCCATTTATAAAATTGGGCCATTTGGGTGATTAAGCAGATGTGCTCTTTGCCCTGTATCAGGACAAATTTCTGAAATGAACAGTCATCTGCTTCTGCAGATGGAGAGCTCTGAGGGAGGATTAGCGCTTTCCCATTGCTCATTGTAAACAACCTCAGCCCCAGAGAAACACAGAATGATCTCCAGTGACTAACTGTGACCATACAGGCGACTTACGATAAAATTAATGTCTCTCAGCACATAGTAACTGGCCTATTACAGTATGTGCGTGCACAGCATGACTATCGGAATGAATTTTACACATACATGCAATAGAAACTTTCCATTATATTGTATTTAGTAAGAAGCAACAAATGCAGTTTATGGTCTTAAAGTAAATTGTCATTTATTTTCCCACATGTAAAAAGAGGAAGAAAATCCCATAAAATTAGTTGAATGAGCACTGGGATACTGTAATAATTTAGTTCTTTAAATGATGTCTATTGAGCCAGGGAAATAAACCTTATAATCATTGAGGTAGGAGGAAATGCAGTACAAATAAGAAAGGATTAACAATCTGCCAGTTTACTGTCTGATCACTAGGGCACAGTTGACACTGGTTTGTACCACAGAAAACCAGAGCCACACGTGGTAAGATGTCAGTTATAGTAAATTTGTCCAAAACCAGAAAGTAACTTTCCAAAATCATCCAAGAGATATAATGATGCCTTCATTTGAAAAATGAAGACAGTAGGTAAAGACTGAGCTGCCAAAAACAACCAAATAAAACCAACCCTCATTTGTACCACTTTTTGAGATGAATTTATAGTGCATTTGCCTAATGAAAACAGTGTTGCACACTTCAGAGGAAAAGCCAGGGATTAAGCGAGACTATGTTTAATCCTTAAGGAGTTTCGAATGTTCTTATTATAAATTGTAGTACTGGCTTCATTCCTCTCACTATGGATGCTCTGCAACCAGCTGGGTTGAAAATTGCAAACACTCAAAATTACTGTTGGAGACCCTTTGCTAGAATACACATCCAGAAGTATATGGCTAATGGTTTTCTGGAAGCCCTGGGGAATATGTTAACATTTCTGCAGCTGACAAAAACTGTAGAGCAACAATAGCAAAAATCAAAATAATTGCTGAAGATTTTGTCAAACTAACTTGACAAATTTACTGCGATCTGGTAATTAGTACACAATGAGAGGAGGGTACAATATACTTTACATCTTTACATTAAGAAACTAATGAAGCCAGCAGAGCAAATATTACAAGAGAACAAAACAAAAATGCAACAGAATCTTGTTTCTGTTAAATTCAATACTTAGAAAAACCTTTTGCTTGAGCGAACTTTCCTTGCTTAACATTTTTTTCCCCGAACATGTTCATTTCTTCAAAAGAATAAAATTAACACAAATAAACGGTAACTAGTGTAAGTATTATTTAAGTAGAGTCAAGCAGAGATTTGGAGAGCCTTCTAAAAACACTAATAAAAAAGAATGCAATCCACTACAATTAATGCTCATTCAGCAGCAACAGATATATGACTACTTATACTGCACATTAAGGCAACTACAGCAGGTAGACTTAAACTAGACATGTAAAGCAATAGAGTAATTTAAAACTAATTGAGAGAAGATTCAGAACTACGTATGTGAATACAGGCAAAATTCTTCAAAAGCTCGTAGAGTGCAGCTGAATGCCACAAAACTGTCAGCTAGGAAAATACACTTAGCAAGAAGTTCCAGCATTTTGAGCCTACTTGTTTTATAAACCAGTCATAGTTCTGTTTGTGAAAGGCATTCTAAACAGACTGCTCTCTTTTTGCAGGACAAAGCCAAATCTCCTAAAAGACTGATAAAAGAACTACAAAATGCAATTTTCCTCGAGAAAAAGTAGGGAGGAAATGTAATATAAATAATCCTTCCCTAGAATTCTTTGACCAGTTATCAGGCTGGTAGCATTTATGAGTCCATTTGGGTGACAAAGCTGAAGCAAAAGGGGAAAGGTGCTATCAGAAGCTATAGACAAACAAGCACTCAGATATCTGACACATCTGAAGGCAGACTCCTGAGTCTCACTGCTAAACACATTTTTATCTTTTTTTCTGCCAACACAAATAGAGGTGGCAGGGACCTCCTGGAGTCAGACTTCGTGAAGTGTAGCATTATCTGAGATCACATACAAGACTAGTGAGAAGATGTTGGAAGTAATTACTGAGCAATCTTACTTGTTGTTTGAATCATTTTTAATCAAAGACTTCACAGCAGAAGAATTATTTGACTGAACACAATCAGAGATATACATGCATACGTTCTGTTTTAAACGCATTCTGCATTTAAAAATATGCTTTCTTCAATACTGTATTGGTATGCTACCTTCCACTTTGTGTTACGCAACCTCTGTTTAATCCAAAATCAGTGATAAAAATTCTGGTACTTCCAATCAAAATATGAATTAAGCAACTACTACGTGCTCTGAAAATCCTGTAACAACAACAGGTACTATAACAAAAACCACGGGGCCTCACTTTTATGTACTATTGAGGACACAGCACCTCCATAGATACATATCTGTGCTCTCCTCCCTTACCTGTCCCTGGATTTCTATTCTGATCTGTGTATGCCGATAATTTTAGATATTAATTAAAGATAACTTTAATTATTTTCTTAATTTTGAAGCATCCTGTATGTAGGCCTTATATAAATCCTGAAGTGAGCAAACTAGGGAGAAACAAAGCTTCATTACAGAGTAGATGCATGCAGCAAGATGTGGTTTGTAAGATTATCTATTCTTCCCAGCAGAGTAAGGTCTAGAGATCTCATGTTCCAGATCCACACTGTACTATGCCTTTCCACAGACAGACCCAGTCGCCTAGGTTAGGACTAGCAACATCCTCCAGACTGTAAGGAAGCCATGACCTTTATAGAACAGAAAGAAAATGTACCTAAATCAGCTAATTGGCATTTGGTTGGGGAAAAAAAGTTAGTAAGTAATGTCCAACAAGTCAATAGTTTTAGACAGCTTTTGTGCAAACTAACATGAAACTTCCACATATTCAAAAGAGCTCACTTTTTTTTTTTTTTTTTTTTTTTAACAATTGATGATTGTCTCGTTTCATCCTCTGGTAATTCCAGTCAGTTCAAGTGGAATTTACGCAAGGGTTAAATTTGGCCTCATGTGTCCTATGGCTTGCAGTGAGAATGACCCACCTTTTCTCACATTTGCTGTATTGTATAGAGAAGCATGACTTTCTTCTCTTTTGGGAGTCCTTTGAACTTGTATAAAGTAGCTGTTCCCAAGTGATTACTTCCTTTCTCAACTAATGCAACAAAAGATCTTCCCATAAAAAAAGAGTCCCACAGTGATTTTTCTTTTGAACACACTGGCAATGCTGAAAACATAAATGCACGTGTGCAAAAGCTCTCATCTCTTGCCCCTTTCTGCTACCTATTAGCTCCACAGGAAAGTAAAGGAAAAGGAGCGTATTAAAGCTTTCTGCATTATCAGGGTGAATCACTCTTTTCACTTTTATTATTGCAAGGATGCCACTGATAACCGAAGAAAAGGAAGAACATACCTGTAGTTCTTCAAATTGTTACATTTTAATGTAAAGTCTAGAAGGAAGTCTAAAGGGGAAAAAAAAAAATAAATTCCACTTACTAGTGAGTGTAAGTTGCTACTTTTTCCTGCCTTTCTATACCACTCCAGACAGAAATGAAACTGTCTTTCAGGTTTCTTTTCCTTTCCTTTTCCCATCTGGGAATCTCTTCAGTTTTTTGATGATCATTAGTTCTGTAAATTCATGCCTAGAAACAAGCGGAATGCCTGATAAAAGATGTGGTTGCGTGGGTAGAGCTTTCTTTACTGAAAACTGAATCAAAGTTTCACCTGCGTCCAGTCTCACATAAATAGGGAAGCGTATGCAGACCACCTGATAGTGTCTCCATTTCTACATGTGCTGTTCACTGGAAAACTTTAGGTTACATCTGACATTTTCCAAAAGGAATCCTCTCACTACAGTGAAGTAACTGTAAGGAAACCAAACTTATTTTGAAGAACTTCATTGGCCTTTATTATTCAGTAAGATAAACAACTTAGCAGGCCATCAGTCTGGCATCAGATCAGACCCACCTCCTGCCTTCAGGTCCACACTGCTGATGCTACTTGTGCATTTCAGGTATACATTTAACTGTAAAATTCACAAGCAGTCCCTGAAGCCGTGACCGCCTTCAATGAGCTAACATTTACAAAAACAGAGTTCCTCTAGGTTATTCTTATTCCTCAAACCCCAGTTTGCATTTCTTTCTACTCAGTGGCCTGTTATGAGAAGAAGCAGGAAGGATGGTCCAGTTAGGCTGGGCAGTTAGGATACCTTCAAAGCTAAGGGATGTGGTGGGTCCCTTCTCCCTCACATTGGGGAGATTCTATAGCCTGGCTTCCCCCTTCTTGGGCAAGTTTTCTAATCAATAGGCTATTTTATAAGAGCTGGGAAAACCTCTTCCCTTGCTACATTTGAGGTTGAACTCTGCTATTTGTCAGTGTTCATTTTGGCTTGAGGATCACAAGGCCTAATGGATTCACTCTTTCTGCAGATTTAAAGAGGTTTAAACTTCAGAAATTACAGCTTAAGTGCCTATTTCTTAGACGACCTTAAACATCTATCAGCTAGAGCTGTAAATTTTTGGAGCATGTACAGCTTTATTTACCAGCTTATACACAGACATTTCCAGACCCGAACACCTTAGACTGCAGTAGGTTGAGTTGAACCTAGAAATCTCATTCTCACCTAATTCTTTATTATTTATCACAATGATCCATCAGAAGAAATACTCTTATATTAGAATATACTTGTAAGAAGTTCACGCTCCACAGTAACAAAAGAATAAATTCAACTATTTCTTTCAAAAAATGCAAGCATCTCTGCGCTTGAAAAATGGTGATGGATAAACATTTTTAAAAAATAATTCTCAACACAATTTTACCCATAATTTATCCATAATTTTGTGGACTAATTAATTGGGCAAAACAGTAATATATATATAACTGATATGAACCATCAACTTGTTTTTCACCTTGGCAGAAAAAGAGATGGATGTTTTATCCAGCTGAACTGCAAAAGTTAAAGCAGTATCCAGCTGATATCCTTCAGATTAATAAAAGGTCTTAAAGGAAGTGCAGATTTCTGATTCAAGATTAGCCTTTAAAAAAAAAAAAAAAAAAAAAAAAAAGCATTTGTAGTGTTAAGAAATACATGGAGCAATTCCAATTCCAATAATTCTGGACATTTTAACCATAGCCTGATAGGTGTGGTAAAATGAGGAAGGATGAAACTATTTTTCAGATACAATATCAAATAATCGTAAGTGTTATCAACTCTACTTTCTTCATCAGTACATGAAAAGCTAAATGCCATTATTCTTCTAATAATCAGCTACACACCTGCATTTGAGATGTCAACTTAGTATTGGTAATTTTACCAATTGTCATCCCGTGTCTAAACTGCCTGTAGTGAAGAAGGTGACTGAGAGTTTATGTTAAGCAGCTGTTACGCCATCTGGCATCTTTGACTTTCATGACCCTTTTCAATCTGGCTTTCAGCCTAGGTAAGGTACAAAGACTACATTGGCTTAATTGGTCTATGATCTCCTCTTGGCAAAATACAGAGGTCAAGTTTCCATGCTGATTATTGTAGATTTGTCAGCAACCTTTGTTAACATGAAGCATTAAGTTTTGTTGACTCATCTGCAGATGCTGGCAAGGATGGCCAAAAATCAGTGTAGTGACTCTGGTCTCTCCTCTCAGGGAGGTCTCAGAGGGTGATGTCGGACAATTGCTCATCTGCCCAGAGGGCTCTCGTGAGCAGGTTTTTCATCATTCCACTCTATTGCCTTTCTTGTTCAATGTTTATGTGAAGCTTCGAAGGGACAGAGCAAGACTGTTTGGGGCTGTCATTTCATCAAAATGCATGTGACATTTACCTTTGTTCATTGTGCTTTTTCCATCTGATGCAGATGGTCAAGTAGACCCATCTCTCAGCACTTGACTAGTTTAGAGATTGGGCAGGCAAACTGGTTTAAATTCTACTTGCACTACTTATTTATTTTTTAGAAAGCTATTAGTGAGTGTGGGAAAGCAGAAGGTGAGACTGGTTTGGAATCTGGTAAATCACTGTAGGCTGTAGGTTTAAAGTTCAAAGAATTATTCAGCTAATTTATATGGAAAGGCTGCTTTCAAAAGACCAAGACAAGCTGCCAATTATACTGTTTGGAATGAGGAGAAATTAAAACAATTTCTTAGTCCCCAAGGAATACTTCAATCCTGAAAATGTGAATTTATTTATTTATCCTATTACTAGACTATTCATAGAATCCTAAAATATGAGTACTATATTAGGATCAAAGTATATGTTGGGTTTTTTGTTAATATAAACATATCTTGAGTTCACAAATCAAGCATTTCATACCTGAAGCTGTTTATAAGGTATTAAATGAAGCATGAGACAGTTCTGAAAAATCAAAATCACTAGTGATTATTTGCTACTAAAAAAGATACTAAATGATTATGAGAAATTCAAGTACTTATTCAATTTAGGTTATCAATAGTTCATTGCTGAAACAAAAAATACACCTGACTGTTCACTGATCACTCTACTCAAATAAAGCTATTGCTGTTATCAATCCTTTAGACTTCCTTCACAGAACTTGGAAATATTTTTGCATCACTTCATAAAGTGCATGTAGGAAAGCAACAATATCTGAGTCACATCATGTTTGTCAGTTATGGCAATCCAATGAAATTTGCCATTTTTCCTGTAGAAGTGTGCGGGAGAGCTGAGCATGCACACGACCAACGTGATCAAGCAATACCCATTTATTACAACCAAGAAAGCCCTTTTATAATGTTCTCCCACACACGTGAGTAACATGCAGTACAAGTCCTCAAGACTGGACAGTTAACTTAGCCCGCGCTTTAAACCTTCTTATGATTGGATGAAAAGTGCCACATCAGCTGTGCCAGGCACCTGCCTTGTGTAACTTCCTCTTCCGTCCCAACCCCTTCCAGGGGTTGTTTGTCTCGTCGAGTTTCTCTCCCCTCATTCAGGGTTACGTCCTTATTGCATTCTTGCTTGGCTGAGGCTCTTATCAGTCTTGTTCTCACGCACGATTGCTCACATGGCCATTCTCTCGCAGAAGGCCCTCTAGAATCCCAACAGAAGTGTTTTATACACGTCATCTTAGGAACAAAGCAATGTTTAAACAGTCTTCACATTTGCAGAAATTTCGTATTGAAATCAGGGCACCCAGAAGCAGAGCTTTACATAAATACAATCTATAGTGCAAAAAATGATTATAAAATAATTAGCAAGCACATTGCAGATCATTAGATAGCATGGCCCAAAACAACTATCACTATGAAAAGAATACATTTAGTAGAAATAGTTTTTTAACTGTGCACAAGACCCAACATTTGCCTGTTCAGTGTTTTACCCACACACTAGATCACATGCATTATTCTATTTGACCCAAGGCTCTCATTTCTCCCCCAAAGCCCTTTCTGCCCTGTTCCTCCTTGCAGATGGCCTAAATTATCAGTGGCTATGAAGTGCAAAGGATCCTGGAGGAGATAAAAGTAAAGACCTCAGGATGATGTGGAAAGAGGTAAAACACAACAAAGGGTTTCTGGGCACTCCCTGCAGGACAGAGTGGAAACTGCCCAACTTCTGCTCCTCTCTAACTATCTATCTTCTTTACAAGCTCCTTCTGCTAGATTTTAATCTTCTCTAATTCAAGTATTATGAGAACCTTTGCTAGCAATAACTTAAAACCAAAAAAAACCATCTTACTTTCTCCTGTGAGATATGGAGAATGGAAGTCAAGAAAATACTTTGAGGACTCAAATCATCCACCTGCTCAGATAAAAGAGACAGAAGAGTTCACTTCCCTGCTCTTCCCTAAAAAACCCCTCAATTTTACACGAGGAAAACTGAAAGGGAAAGAGTATGAAGCTTCTAACATGAAAGCTCACAGTCTGTAAGAATTATTGGTGCTTCTTGAACAATACTGGCATTCAGATAAAAACAGCCAGAGGAATACTATTAGGCTACTTCTGCATCTTGGGAAACTACACACTAACATCATATGAGCCACATCATATCCTTTAAGCCGCTTGAATATCAACATGCAGATTTCATATGTTTGACTTCTTAACAGTGGAGGTATTCAAGTTTGGAAGCATGACTGCAGCATGAGGTAAGATTCAAGCACATACATGAGTTCAGTCTATTGGATTTGTCAAAACCTGCTGTAGAGAACAAAATCACTATTCTTCTACTCAGGATTTTCATATTTGTTTGTGGCCATACTTAATTACCTTACTTTAAATCCAATAGTAAACTATTTCTCCTGCTGAAAGTAAAGATCACACTTAACATCAGAGAGTATATCTGTGCGTTGCATGCAACATAAAGGTATTTCTAGATTTAAGGTGTAATTAAAATTACCAGTAATTTAAAAGGTAAGCTATTAAAACAACACAAAAATTTGGGCAAAACAAAGCAATACTTGAATATGAAAAACCAGTTAAGGTTAATGTAAAAGATTTCCAAACATGTAGAAACAGATATGAGAGGCATCAGCTTGCTCCTGTTACTGATTCTATCCATTAATCATGAAGACATGATAAAAGCCTTTTAGTCACCAAGATGCCAGCTTGGAGAAGAGTGATTTTAGAAGATTTACTTTTTTCTCCTGGTGTCACTACAGGACTGAGTTAAGGTTGAGTGTCTGAAGTCTCTGCTTCTGTAATTTAAATCCGTTTCAAGACTTCTTTCTAAAACACACTGCAAACATTGAAGAAAAAGATTGTATCCTTGCCTCTAAATAATTGATAAATACTGTTGCCTAAGTTCACATTTTTGAAAGGTCTTTTCTATAACTATCTGTTGAGGAACAACAAATACACCTTCCCCTCTCTTCCCACCCCAAATTCCGTATTTTCTACTTTATTTCTATATATACTGGTATGTTTTTACATGTAGGAAGAATAATTTACTAATTTGAAAGCTCATTAATTAGCTTAATACATGTGTTGATTGCTCCTTTAGAGAATTTCATTGCTCTATGTATGCACAGAAATCTTCAGTTTTCTATAGCACTGTTTCACTGAAGAAATCTTCACTTACATTTTCTCCTCATGAGTTCTGTTGGATATTTTATACTAGTTAGTTAATGTAGAAGTATAATATGTATGAACTGTAATTTTGAAAGCAGATAAGAGTTTGGATGGACCTTCGATTCAACAGGTTCGTAATGAAGAAACATACTCCCACTTACTTATTTGCTAGCATCCAGTTTTAAACATTTACAGTTACCTGAAGCAACTTAATCAACTTCAAAGCCTTCAGAAAGAAATCAAAGCGGGTTTCCAAGTCACTGACTATGTAACAAATATGAGAAATATAGCAAATTATAGTAATGGCTTGAATAATATTAGTTTTCTTAGTATTCAGTTAGACATGTACTGCATAAATTAATTATTTCTGAGTTCTAATTAAAGATCATTAAGAATTAAAATACCTTTATTTTTCTCTGGAAAGTTTTAAGTCATTTTTTTAAGTACTGACATTCATTGCCAAATCCAAAGGAAGTTCCATCTCTCTTTGAAGAAAGGCATAAGACCACACATTAGCCTCCTACTTGCACACAAAAGCAGATGTTACCTGAATGATAAAACTAATGAACTTGTACAGAAACAGAATGCAAGAAAAGGTGTGTTCCAAGGAAAAGCCAGGTGGAAAGGAGGCCTTGAACTATTTATTCATGATTCATTCTATTACACTGAACAATTTTTTTGCACATACTAACATATGATAGTATTTAAATTAATTGTACAGTGAAAAATAGTTGTTTATATTTTAACTAAGACTTACTTTTTTGTAACTGTTGTTTTAACTTTGGGTTTAGTTACCATTTTCTCCCAGAAATATGTATTCCTCTAAGGGAAATTTTCAACAGGGGCTGCATCCTAGAAAGACATCCTTTTCTCAGGTAGGACTCACTGCTGGTTTAGCAGCTATTTAATTTTTGTTTATCTTATCCCAGTTGCAGAAAACTCAGACAAATTTTAAAGGGGCAAAAAATTAAATTCTGGCCTGCTAATCTTATTTTCTATAGCACAGATAAATAGGATATGCAGTAAGGTAGCAGTTTGGAGTGTCAAGAAACTGAATAAAAGTTTATTATTTTCTATCCATGGAGTGTTTTGTGTTTTTCTGCCTCAAACTCTTTAATGTCTAAACAAAAACAAAAAATCATCATAATTTCTTTTCACTTATTTTTAAAGACTTTTTTGTTGGTTTCGGGTTGTTTTTTGTTTTTTTTTCTTTCTTTCTTCTGATTAGTGCATAGAGGGTTAAGCATTGCTGGTCAATGAATTAATATGTCCAAGATTATATGAATTAGGGACTTATGTTAGTGAAATGCCTTCTGGTTTTAAAACCTGTCATTGCCTGAATGGCCTATACTTCTCAATATCATACTCCACCATTTACATAAAAATCATATTGGCCATTATATCATAGGTTATATTTATATGGTAAATACTTGAAGGTATGTACCTTCAACACATTAGCATTTTACATGATCAAAGAATAGCAAAAGTTTCAACTTTTAAGCTCAAGAAATAGTGTTCTTAAAAGTGATAAACTCCAAAAACTGGTATTTCAAAGTCGTTTTAAATTATTTCAGTAAACATAGTGTCATATCACTCAGGAAATCATTAGAACCTCAGCCCTGGTATCACCTCAAAATGACTCGTTACCAACCATCATATCATGTCTCAAAAGACAGCCAGTAATGGAGTGCTTGTCTTAATCCCATTTATAGAGCTGTACTAGGTGTGACTGGCAATGTCCATCTTTATATATATATATATATACAAATGTCAGAAATATATAGAAATGTTTTACTCTCATATTGAACATTACCCAGGCCAATTAATTGTATGACACATTTTGTGTCATACAGCCTTCACAATACATCTTTGGTTTACCTAATTAACCTACTTGCATAGGCGACAACTGCATCTATCAATGCCCAATGGATATTAATGCTTCTACTGCTGAAGTGCAAAGAACAGTTGAAACTGATTTTTCATAGTATTAAAGACTAAGGCCTTCTTAAAAGAGAAGAGAGGAAGTAAATCCCCTTAAATGAAAAATATGCAAGACATACATTAAAAAGTATGGATCCCCCAAAATGCAACTCCTTTCCACAAGGGTGACCTGTCATCACAAGGTTGCAAAAAAATCATATCATCAGTCTACAAAGCATGTCAGCTTGTCAACTGTATGCATAGAAAGTGAGAAGCAAAACCAGAGTTAATGTAAATATCTAGTAAATACAGTTTTGTTTCTCATTCTCTGCCTGTACCCATATAAAGTTTTCCAAAAAAAAAAAAAAAAAAAAAAGAGAGAGACTTTTAGTTACTTTATGTTCAATCAAGACTGAGTTAAAGCAAATGGCTAACTTCACAGTCTGTTCCTGAACTCAGTGACTCGTGAAACCAAGTTCAGAACTGACTTCCACAGAAACCATTACACAATGAGTATATACAAAGAGCAACAGAAAATACTGATACTGTAGCTCTCCATTTGGCTGTAAAGGCTAGTTTGGGAAGTGAAACAAGTTCCAGTGACCCGAAATGTCACAGTGCAACACCAGGTAGTCCCTGATTCCTAATCGTGAATGAGTAGTGTATTTATATACATATAAAAAATTCCATGTGAGGATTTGAACTTTGAAGTGATAAAGAAAAGCACTGCTGTTAAGACATATAGTTGTGACAAAACAACACTACTTGATCTTCACAGAAATAATTCCTACGTTCTTTGGATCTTCATTAAGAAAACCTCTGAACAGCCTGGTGATTCAGATGTTTGACAAGACAGGTGTTTTGTTTGCCTCTTCAAATAATCTCAAGATCTACAAGCTCTTCTAGATCACACTGTCTTCATATAATTTGATATTAAACATACAAGTTGCTCAGTACAAACAAAAATTACAGCATCTAACGGATACATCTGCCTTCCATAAAAAGAATAAAAAGCTCAGCTAGAATATTTAAGGAAAAATGGATACAATTCTGGAATCTTTTAAAAGATGGCAGCCTAGATATCTATATACCTAGATCTATAAACCAAAATCCAGCTGTCTGGGAACAGTCTTCCTAAATAATCTCAGCATTTAATTTTATGGGCACTATCGTGTTATTCAAATATAACCACAAAAAAAACCTAGTTCCCATAACTCCAGAAGGAACACAGGTGGTCAGTACAGTAAAATGGCTTGAAAAAACTTAAGATTTCCTTTACTATACACTGCCTTACAAACATTACCTTAAAATTCACGTCCCGTTTGTCTTTTTCCTCATCCACCATATATTAATACTACCATTAATCCACCTTAATATATTGTTCACCAAGATGAGGCATTTCCATTTGCAAAAAGTAACCTTTACTTCATGAGGAATTACTATTACAAAGGAAGTGAGAGCTCATATAAAATATTTAAACTGGCAACTTGGCTTAAGTTTTGCTTCTCTAGTAAAGAATAATTTTAAATCTCTGAGCTTATGTAACCAAAAATTAAGATAAAAGAACTAAAAAGAAAACCCCTTGTGACTACTTTTTTTTTTTTTTTTTTTTTTTTTTTTTAACATAGTCTTTTTTTATTCCTGAAAATGTTCTTCCTAACCTACACTACTCATAGATCAAATTTGGAATAGCTGTACTTAAGATTTAGATTTCCAGAGTATAAATTTATAAATCTCTTTAAAAGATCTGGGTCCTTTGTTTCATTCAAGATTTTAAGACATTAAGAGTTAAGTTGGGGAGTTAATGACATTTTCAGAGATAACCCAAAAGTGTTTGTCCAGTAACATCTCTGATGACTGGTTCACTATAGCTCTACTGTAAGAAAATACTTCTTACTCAGACTTGGCAGAGGTGGCATAAAAATGGATTATACAGTGTGTGGAAAAAGACACTGAGCTATTTTGCCTATATTAGAATAAACCTTCACTTGTCACCAGTAATATTTTCTCTTCTAAGCACTGCCAATGCCTAGCAGGCGATTTTCATGTCCCAATTCTCATGCCAATAAGATACTCAGAGTGGAGAGGCAGGAGGAAGAGCAATCTCTATGGCTTCCATGTTAGCTAAGAAACAAAAAAGCCAATGAATAAGCGTCTTCTTTACTGAATTGAACCTAATATCAAAATATCCAGGCAATCCACTGTGGAAATGCAATATAACATACATACTTCATGGTGTACACTTTTATATTTTATGTGTAATACACACATGAGGAACATTCAGATCAGAAGCAGAATAATATTCCCGTCTATGTTAGGGCCTTTCATACAATTGCCATCTTCTCCTGGGACACAAATAGCAGTTGAAAAGGTGAGAGAAACTGCCTTTAAAGCAATATTCGGGTCTGCACTGAGTTTATCAGCAACAGAAGCTGGAAAATATAGAATGTAAAAGCTCATATATCTGATAAGGTATGCAGTTTATGCGGGCAATAAGCGTGGGTTTTGCTTTTCTACTTTTGAAGTATCTGGGTACCACTGACAACACAAACCAACACAAACCAACACAGTTTGTATCTTTAAAGCAGTCAAAAGACTTGAATTAGCTCTGAATTAGAGAATGGGAAATAGCAAATAAATCAAGGTAGTGCTGTGAAATGTGTTTAGCAGACATGTGAAGCACATCCAGTATCACTGGCTCTGTTCTTGTCTACTGTACAAAATCATAAATTAGATACTCAGAACCAAGATAACATAAGATGGAAATATCTAGGGGGCTCTTAAGTATCTCACAGGTCTGCTGTATCCCATGATACAGATTTCTTCATCAGATACAATTTCTGGCACATAATATGGTGTGAAGCTATTTTTTTAGATACACTGTTACACCTAACAGCGGACTCTAGATCCCACTGAAACGGATCAATAGGTCATTCAAGTGTAAATTACTGTAAACAGATGACAATAATACAATCACCCAAAAATATTCTTCAGATTTCCTGACAATGATGTTTTTAAGACTGGTTGGGCATTAAACAACCTGTTCTTGTATAAAGATATAAAACCTTACAATTCAGCAAAAATTGGGAGTTACAAGTAGCAGTTATTTTGGCAGAAGAAGAAAAGAAAACCTGTGGGTGCAAGTGGTAAAAACCAGATATTATTCTCATGGAAAAATAACAAATTTAACCAAGATATAGAAGTTAACCAAGATATAGAAGACCTATGCAAGCAAAATATAAAAAGCCCACTCCATTTATCACTGTTTTCCAGAAGTTATGTATATTTAATCCATAACACCCCAGGTAAAATACTTTTTTTAAATGCACAATTTGCCAAAACATATTAAAATTTTAATCATACTTTGGGGTTTTGCCAAAGAAATGTTAATAGTTTTATGTTTGTGGCATGTGCATGAGATACTTAGGCCAACGAGCTATAGCATGACAGGGCAATAAACAGTATTTAAGCTAGTTATTGGTGTTGTAAGCATTAATTAAAATAGACATAGAGAAAGAAATACAATTTTTGAGGAACAAAAGAACATTTCCGCATGTTTTACCTACTCAATGCACAGGTACCTGCCAGCTGCACCTCTCTTCTATACTACCTCTCCATCTTAACTGCACTCATAAGACTCCCCCAGCTCTGTGTAGCTTTTTAAGTACCCTCTCAAGCTCTCTTTAAGTCAGAAGTTTCCTTTTCTCTCTCCTTTCCTTCCTTTCTGCTTTTATCATAACTTTTAATCTTCATAGTATTTTAAGGGATCCTATGCTGTGATATAGTGGGATATGTTTTAGTGGGAGATGTTTGGTTTTATGCTTGAACCTCCTGCCTCTTCTGTTGCTTCACTTGGTTACAAATGGAACAAGCCCCATAGAAAGGGGAGGCAGGTAAGACACCCTTTTTTGGTTCTGAATATACTGCTTTAGCCTTCATGATTTAAACAACTAATCAAATGTTTTTAAGGTAACACAAATGACATCAGATTTTGTTTCAAAGAACTGAATCATCTGCTTCTCAAGCTCAACCAATCTACTATCAGGAAAACCAGGTATCTATCTGCTACACTTTTGTGTACACTCTATCAATCACACATCTTCACATGGCTTCAGGTCTCATCTTTGACTTATTTTGGCTATAGACTTGCAAAATATTTTCCTCTATCAACTTCCAATCAGTAAACTGAAATGATGCTACTTTTCCTCTGGATTTTCTGCCACCACCTTTAAAATGGAGCTGCAGGATTGATGCTTGTTATGGTTTTAGAGCCAGTTTCCCAAAACTTTTTTGGAATTACATTCTGTGCTTATTTTCTTTAGTAAGCTGTGATTTACTGGCCAATTTTAGGCCAGTTTGAGAGAAGGATAGAAATATCAAAAAGACCAAGTTTCTACAAGCTCTGTGAAAAATCAGTAGCAGTCTGAAAAACTGATAGAGGGAAAATACCCAGGTTAAATGTCTCTAACATGAAAAGGCAAGTGTGACATCAATACTTAGCTGTGTCTTCTGAGCAGCCAACATGAATGCATATACTTGTTAACCAGGACAAACTGAGACTACTGGCTGAAAACGAATAGTTGGGCACTGGAGCCATTACAGAATTATAAACTTCAAAGGGAATAAAGGAAGAGTTGGAATTACTGCAGTACAGGGATCAAGGAAAACAGGCTTTTATTTTTACACTTCATGAAAAAACATGTTCTCTATCGCTCGATGCAACATCTCACGTGACTTCCTAGTATTAAGTGGTAACTTCTGCAAACCTTTGCATTTTAAAGCTCCAGACCAGTAACTTTGGAGAGAAGATATTTTTTGTATCAACAGCATGCTAAGGCTACAGGCACTTATAACATGAAGATCTTTTCAACTACCTGCTGGACTACTGAGGTGTGACCTAAGGTATCCTATGTATTCCAAGATAATTGTCCAGGGAGAGCAAAAATGGATTCACTACAAATGTCAGGCCTCCAGACGAGGTACTCAGATTTTCTACCTAGTGAAACTTAAATATGGATCAGATATAAACAAATTCAAACTAGAATGGAAGGAGGTTAAAAAAAAGTCTGGACAAGTTTCGCACTTTTTATTGACATGTAATACTATTGTTCTTTGCATCTTGGAGTGCTTCCCATCTGAGAAAACCAAATTAAATTTAATAAAGCAGATTTCTCTACTGGCCTACATTATAGAAAAAGAAACATGAGGGAAGTTTTATCTCATTTTTGCTAAAAGCACTACAGAAAACATACATATACTTAGAAGAAAATTCCCAGTTATGGGAAATGGTATTCTATGTTGGCAAGATCTCTAAAGCTAAACATTATTTTCACTCACAAATTTTGCTTTAACTAATGCAGTTGTAAATATATTAATATTTAAGACTGAGAGGCCTAGCTAGGAAGTTATCTTTACTAAAAGAACTTTCTTTTTGACTAAAAGCTAAGTCTGCAATTGTTTGTAGCTCCCCATTTCTGAGCTAAGATAATACTGGGTGTGCCACTCCCATAGGCTCCGTGGTGAGTCCTCTCTCCATATTGTCTTGTTATCTTCGGGTTGATTCTTTCTTCATTGTGGCAGTTAGCAAGCTACTTAAGGAGTCCATCCCAAGGAGGGATAGCAGATATCTGAATTTGTTAACACTGAAATGACTGGGTTTTATCACCTTTCTTTTTTTCCCCTGAAACTGTAGCTAGGTGGTGTGTCTGCACTCCCTTGGCAGGGAACAGGGGAGCAGAGGGGTAACGTTGCCTCCCTATGATCATAGTCAATACATAGTTCCCTCGGACCTGTTCTAAATTATACGTGGCACGTGGAGTCCCCAGGTTCTCTGACACTAACAAGAATCACAGAAGTACTGCAGCTCAGTTTCTACTAGAATATGTTCCCCATTCTGTCATCAAATCAGTAACAGAAGTAAAAAATAATACTTGATATGCTCCACTTGTGTTGGTGGATACTGTGTTGTGTACAGCGGATACTGTAGCAGCTACTTTAGGAATACACCCTTGTGCACTTAAATTTAATACAGATATTATTTCCCCTTCCTGCTTATAAGAATGTTACAGTCTAATCACAGTAATTCATAACTTTTACTCCTTAATAGGCCCATTAGAACTAATGCTCTGTCAAGACAGAAATTAGAATGCTTTTGACATAATGTTTTTGGCAGAAGAGCTTGGGCTGTTTCTTCTCACCTTTGGAGGCTTTTAAACTGCTTAATAAGTTATTTCAAAGTTTTCCTTGTTATCAGCATTAATCTGACTTGTTCAGAATATCAGATCTCCCTTCCTCTGCCTCTGTAACTGTGCCAGATTACTTCCATTCATGTAGAGTCCCATGGACCCTATGACCATTTTCAAATACCAAGAATTCAAAGGGTTCTTCAGATAACTCCACAGCTAACCAACTACAAATTTCATCACATTATCCCAATTTAGATGTACAGCTTTTTAATTATTCTAGACCTATTATTTTCATTGCCTTCATAGTTAATAGAAATTGCTTTGTGATCATGCTGGTGACCACATGATCACTAATAATTTAAAAATTAGAATGCACAGACATTAAACATTTCAGCCTCATTTATTTCACCCATTATTTTCTTATTCACTTGGCTAGGCACTGGAGCCTTTCCTTTAGCTTTCCCAGTTTTCACTGGTAATTTCAGAGTATCCTTAATACTCCTTAACTTGTCCAGTTACTATTTTATAACCACTCCTAACAATACCTTCTTTCATGTTCTTGTACTGGTTTGATTTTCAGGTCACTGAAAGCCCCTTGTAAATATATGCTTGGTATCTTGCTATGCTCTTCAACACCAGACCATTACTGTGCCTTTAGGATGTTCCCTTTTCAAAGCTGCCATCTGTCTACCCTGTGTTCTTTTACTACCAGTGAGATGTTTTCCTCGGGGTATTCTTCATATAGCAACTAATAGATACTAACTTCAACTAATAATAGTAACTTCATAGATTTTTCTTTTTTTATATAAATGTCTACTGTTTTAAAGGCTTTCTTTCTCCCAGATACTTATCTTGGCTTTCACAATCATTTTCATCCTAACTACCAACCTGTTCAATTGCAGCTTTTTCCTCAGAATAAGTCTCCTCAGCATTATTACCAAAAGCAGAACCACTCACACTCTTCATGGGCACATTGCTTAACTCTGTGATACTGAAGCCCATTTTTGTGTATCCAGAGAACTTGCAACAGCAACAAAGTTTACCCATGACCAAGCCACACCACTGAACACACTGCCATTCTTCACATACCTTTATCAATACCTGTTGGCTGTTCAAGCCCCTTGTTTAAAAAACAGCTGTTCAAATAAAAATTCAAGAATTTGGATTCCAGTAACAAAGATGATTACTTCTCACAATATAAGGTGAGAAAACAGAAATTACAGGACCTGCACTTTTCTTAGTACAGTCTGTCCCTAGGCAGTCCTTTAGCAACATGGAACAATAACAGGGTCTGGGTGAACAAAAACCAAAAAGGTGATAATGAAGTAATTAAGCACCATCTTGTTCTTCAGCCCATGATATGCTGATGTATACAGTGAAACTAACACATTACCTCCTATGACATTTAGGATCTCACTACAGCTTCCTATAGTGTTGGCAGTGGAGCACTTGGGAAGCTCCGTATGCAGAAAGTGAAGCAGTATTAATAGTAAAGCACGACTGGGACATAACTGCAGAGCCTGTACCTGAGACAAACCAAGAAACAGTGAATAACTTACTTTGTCCTTTCTTTATAATCCCTTACAGGCAGTTCAAATAAGCGTCTCATTTTCACTTTTTTTCCCCACTGACAGTGGAAAAAACCGACAAACACCGTTTTCAACAAAAACAGGACACTGACTTTCAAAGTATGAATTAAGAGTTTACTACTTTGATTACCTCATTCTCAAGTTTTCTTCATGTAATCCACTCCTGAGAGAATGTTCTGGGACTGATGGTGTAATTTACACCCAGGCAAAGTGTAAATGATAAAACGCTAGCACTGTTTCACACAAGGAGATAATTACAATCTAACACTGTTTTGCATCCACTGTGAATAGGTGTAAATAACTGAAGAAGATAAAAGGTTATGGGAAATATAGCGAATAATATTTTTTTTTCTACACAAGTCCTTAGTTATTTTAGTATTGAGAGGTTAAACAGATACATATCATCATGTCAAAAAACCAATCATATTTACCATCAAGATCTACTGTAAAAATGCTAAAGGAAGGGTTTTTTTATTATAGTTAGCATCACCTTTGTATATTTACCTACAGGGATTTATTTAATTAATAATGTTCTAAGAATGAAGATAGTAATAGCTCTCAATCAAACCCTGGTGTTCTCACTTTTTTTCAAATTATCTACCTGGCAACTCATCCATTCTATATCACAAAAAGAAATAAGATTCTCCTGTCCATTTCTTTGCTTCATCAAGGCACAGAAAGTTGCCTAAGTTTATTGTTTTGAACAGGGCTTGTTAAGCTTTTGTTAGAACCCTCTACCCTGCCGCAGACCGGCCTTTAAAAGGGGCTTTGCAGATGCAGCCAGTTGTCCTTCTGGCAGGGGCAGGGACATCCTTTCAGGGAGTGCTGTACCTCCCGCCTTGCCTGGCAGATCCATCCCCCTCACACTTTCACACACAACTGCTTACCATCTCAAACCAGCTGAGCAATTAATGACTTAAATGGGTTCATTGCATCAGTACAATACCATTCAATAGCAGTAGCCTCCTAATCTGGACAAGGTCTTTGCAAATAACTCCCTGTAAAACAGGGGGTCACACAGAACTATGACTAAACAAATGGGTTTGCCTACTGAAGCATTTTATTTGCATTTTGACCAAGCTATTTCAGTCTCTTGGGAAGGATACGTTTGCAAAGCTTATCGTACTTCCTGTTAGCTCTGCTACCACCAGAAGGTACCATGCTGTACAAGATGACCGTGCATTTGCAGGACCTTTAGATAGCCAGCTCTACACACTCCGCTTCCAGCACAGGCAGAAAGGAGGGGTCCCGACACACCATCAGTTCCACGGTGCAACTGAGATTCTGATTTGGACAGTTAAATTAAATGCCATCAGTTAAAAGGATATCATTACTTCTCTCAGCATGCAGTAACAGGATGAAAATTAAGTACACTGAATACTAAGATAACTAATGTGCTGTTTCACAACCGAAAACAAAAGGCTGATAATCACTGCAGTTCAAGCAAGTGGCTTCCACAAAGCCTAACACAGCTCAGCTGCCTCTGCAAGTCCCACCAGCAGAACAGCTGAGCAGCAGTATTAATTTCCAAGTTGAGTTAGTGATACAGCATCTGAGGACAAAAGGCAGATTCAGAAGAATGAAGCAAATTCACTGACATGATTTTGCTTTATAGGGGTGGGAGAGGGTCATGACGAAATCAGAGAATAATCTAGTTTGGAAAGGACTTCTGGACATCCCCTGGTTCAAGTCCCGCTCAAAGCACCATCGCTTCAAGTTGAGCAAGCCCTAGAGGGGTATACCAATCGCAGGCCCACGCCCTAATTTTTCTCCAGGCTCTGAGTGAAAATCTGGCACCCTCTCTGAGAAAGCAGGTTAAGAAACTGTTCACCTTTCCCCCATTTTGTATTGTCCAAATGTGCTGGCAGTTTTAGCCAGTGTACTTGAATAATATTTATCAAACAATCTAAACTAATGTCCAACAATCTTTAATTAATTTCTTAGGACTGGACACACACTATAAGATCTATAGTATGACTGGTACAAGCAACTTTTTATATTTCTGGAGCAATTCTCTTTTGAGACTGATAACTTCACAATTACTGAAAAGTTTTAGAGAAAGCAGCTTTTTCTGCATTTTTCATATTAAGCTATTCATTAAAACAGCTGGGGCAAGCAGGGAGAAAGTATAAGCACAAGCAAGGGCAATTTAGCATATTGTTTTATTCAGTGTAAACACAAGAGGGTTTTTCGAGGCATTTACTCAGCTGTAATTATTCTGATCTTGTATTGAGTAAGCATGTGTAGGAAATGTTTTTTTCAATCAAATGATCAAGAAAGATAATCCAAAGTGTTCTACAACCAATGCTGCAATTAATTTTCTTAAGCTTTAGCTTTATTCTTGTTAAAAGCACTGTGAAATTCTGTGAACTATACCTCATCCTGCTGTAGGTATTATTTTGTTTATCACCACTGGAGCATAATAAAGCATTGGTTCAGTTATGTGTAATGCTGAGAATGATATTAAACACAGCTAATGCTTTCTTTGCCTTTAAATAAACTGTATTGACCAAGATGCTTTTTTTCAGTAGGCAGTACACCTACTGAAATCTGTTGTGATTGTTAAGTTATGAAATAAAGAACTATACAAGATGACAGACCAGCGTTTGGAACATACTTTTAAAAACATATGCAGTAAAAGTCAAAATATGCCTACAGTAAAATTTTGCCACAATGTTTATCAATTAGAAAAGTGAGATCTGATAGGTGATTTGGGTATACACACCATGTGTTTTTCAATATGTCACAACAGACAGAACATTTTATAACCGGCTTGCCTTTCATAAAGTAAAACTTTAATAAGATAATGCACGTATCACTGTGTACATTACTACAGAATGGTAAATGCCTTTCATCGAACTGATCAACTTTTAGGACACTATTAACATCATGCAATGTGCATGTAAACGGATACATATGCAGACAAGTTCCTTCTAGGAGGTCAATTTGTTTTCAGATGCTGCACATATAGCTGAACACTAAACTCCTTTTCAAACATTAAATTTCATTTGGAACAAGTAGACCATTCTGTTTTAAATTGTTGACCTTAAATAGGTGATCATTAGGGTGTCAGCCATTTGTCTGAAAATACTAAAATGGATTTTGGATGGCTTCCAGAATCTCAAAGAATTATGTGTCAATGTAAAATGGATTTTTTTTTTTTTTCCAGTGATGAGTCCAGCCTGTCAATTTCATTATTTCCTCTTCTTGCTGTGTACCCAAGATATACATTATGCTTTGGAAACCTAAAGGTCAGCTTTAGGTGGTGCCAATTACACAGATAACTCACAGTGCTGTACCTTCCCATTTGTTCTGTTATTTCTGCTGGCAATGTTAAAAATGAGTAACACTTACTGCTCTGTCCAATACTGAGTTTCTGATTCACTCTGACAGGATACCATTAGCAGTTATTCAGACTTTGGCTAGATATTAAATTTTGTTTTATTATCTTTTAAGGTAATACTGAATAATACCGAACAATTTCATTGGAGTATTGCATGCAACTCAATTTTTTCTGATGTGAGTAGAAGTCAACAATGTGCAAGAAGCCTTAACAAGACATAAAGAATTTGTTCTGAAGCAAGAATATTTAAACAGGAAAAATTAATTTTAAAAGTAATAATTAACAGCTGCCTGTGTTATTTAAGCAACTAAGAGAATCTGCACTATCAAAGAAATCTATAAAGGTTTTGTTTTGTTGATTTTTCGGAGGAATGAGGATTCAAGCTCTCTTAAGCAGCGTATCTGATTGAAAACATGCAACAACCAGAAAAAATTTTGGTCATGTAATCAATGATGCAAAAGCATGCTAACCACACAGAGTACTGTTGTGTCATATTCACTGCAAGTGCAAATTGTTACAATATGCTAAATATTGTATTATCTCATTAAGGAACTATTTCACACAGTACAATTATAAAGAAAGAATCTTAATCTCTACACTGTCAGAAGCCTTTCCAGTTACAGGAAAAAAAGGGGGAGGATCTTTTTTTGGGGGAAAAAAAGAACAAATGAAACACCAAACAAGAATGGTCCACCAACATTTGGCATCCTCCTAAGGTTAGGTTGTAACAATAGGAATAGACTGTAAATACCTACCTACATATAACGACTTCCAAAAGGCCCAATCTGCCTCTAAGAATTGGCATATTTTTTAAATGACTTGAAATTACTATTCTTTAGAAGATGCAGGATCAAAAGCCAGCCAGGCAAGTGCTTTAGACACTGAATTACACAATATAAAAAGAAGGCTTAGAAAGTCTTCTCAATTCTAATCCTCTAACATCCCAAATAATTTACTTGGCAGCTTGTTGAAAATTCTGAAACAAAAAAAAAAAAAGCTTCTCTGTTAATTGAAATTTCTTTTATTTATCACTCATACAAAAATATCCTGTTCGGACAGAAATTAACAGAAATTAGATATCTGTATGGAATAGTCCTGACTTCCAGACCATGTAAAAGACCATTTTTGAAGATTAACTAAACTCATTCATATAAACAACAACAAATCATACCATGCCTACCTGTAGTCCTGAACGCATTACATCAAACCAGTTTCTTTCTTTTAAAGAAAGAAAATAAACATCCCTTTTTCAGAAATGGGTTTAATGAAAGAACTGGCACAACCCACAAATCTTTTCAGCCTTCATGAAAAGCAACTGAAGGTCCATTTCCATACACATTACTTGCAACACGCATTAAATTAGGGGCATATGTACTAATTTTTATGCATGCATAAGTGTTTCTATCCTCCAAAATACAGAGACTGTCGATGCACCTGTTGGCACAAATAATGACTCCAGCAATGCACTATCAGGTTACTAGCTATTAAAGTTTGTAAGAATTGAAAAGTCTACACTACAACCTGATTATTTTTCAGCTCTTTTAATGCCAATAAATCTACAAAGGCAGGTTTACAGCTAACTAAAAAATCTTTTAATCTCCCAACTTCTGTCCCAATATCAAAACACCAATATAACTTCCAAACAAAATTAATTTCAAAGTATAGTTAGCAACATTCTGAAACTTCTTAACAAATGAACTTCTACCAGGACGTTTACTTCACTACACAGGTTATCAGGAATGACTTGTGAACAACAGCAGGCAAGACACTTCTGTAAACAAGGGTTAACTTTACAGCCTTGTGCTTAGAGGAGATGTGTGAACCAGGTGCAGAAAAGTCAGTTAAGAGGCTCAGAAGCTTGTAGTCATATTGATGAAATTAAAGCAATTTTGCAAGAAGTGCTTATTTATACTGACACTTGGCAGACAGACTGTACGTGTGATGTGCAGTGAAAAAGCACGTATTTCATTAGCATTGTATGTGTGCACCTGTACTGCCCACACATTTGGAGTGCTTTTCAGTATACCATTTTTTTTCCATGAACTACAACTCATCTTGTAAAAAGTGCATGAGATGTTAATAACTCAGAAGGCAGTACGCAACTACCTCATGAGCTTTTATGCTTTAAGTAATAACTGCATTACACAAAGCCACAGCAAAACATTAATTTACTGACACCAGTTTCTCTTCATTCTTCCAGTCAAATACAGATTCATTCATTCTGAACTTGCTATATAAAATTCTAAAGGTAGGATGTGGCTTCCAGAAAGGTGACAGAAAAACAACATTATGTAAAATTGTGCAAAACCTTAATTGATTTTTGTCAGTTTTGTATTGCTAGAAGCAAAGCAGTGAGACAGCAGGGGCATCTAATCAGCAGAGAAAGAAATCTCTGTCATGCTTTTACAGTACAGTTCCCAGGATATTTGGGGAGTCAAAATAAAACTGCAGCAAGTGGAGGGCAAGAAAAAATAATTAAATTAATGGAAGTGTGCATTAAAAAATACGGCTTAGAAACATTGATAGAAGAGACAATATTACTGCCTCTGGTTCTGGGAAGATGAAGTCAACCAGCACATCAAGAGAATCATGTCAGAAGTGAAGAGAGTTCTTGAAGGAGACCATGGAAAAAGCAAAAACATAAGGCCCACACACAGATCACATCATCTAGATTTGCTGACCTCGCAGGATCCAACAAGATCTGGAAGAAGGCCTTTAGCTCTTGTTGTTTCAAGAGGCAAGCTTGACTAGGTTTTAATTCAGTTAAACAAGATTTTGCCTGAATCCTCATGGAAGCACAATAAAACTGTGTTTCTCCTAGACAACTTCTTTGCTAGGAAAAAAGCAATGCAAATGTTTTCCTTAATTGAGAAAAGTGTATTTTATTACATGGCATGAAGATTTCTGCCTCAAGACTATTTTAAGAAGTGGCTTAATTTCTAGCTTGCTATCAAATCAGGATAATTTTTGAGTACAAAAATATGAAATTACTGTAAGATAAGCACCAGTGACATCTGTAGCCCCCTTACCCCCTCCCCTCAACCTGTAGAACACATTTCCTCAACACTTCAGTAAACAAGTCTGCGTATGTGTACTCATCTTTCTTACATTTAAATCTTTTTCTCCTTAAGTATATTTCTATTTGCTACTTCAAAGCCTTTTAAGTTGCGCATAAGGAGGAGGGAGGGTGTGGAAGACCCTTCCTGGAGGGCCCCCCAACAGTCTACACCATAAGAAAGACTATTAGTTACACTAATCAGACTTCAAATAGATATGGATTTCCCCAAAGACATTCATTTGGCATGTAGAGCCTTGTGCAGAAAACAGGTATGAGAGACTTCATACATTTAATCATTTCTCTGATCTTTTAATCCATACTCATGACAACAGTCCTACTAAGAAAATGGGATCATAGTGCTTAGGTGGGCAAGGAAAAAATTTTTAAAGTGGGTTACTTGCTTGTATTAGGATTACTCAACACAAGAAATGTGTTCCATGACTACAATCAGAGCTAGTAATGTTCCTTATGTGCTTGAGAATTTCTGTTATCCAGCCTTGGGCAACTGGATGAGCTGGTGATTTCCATAATCTTGTCATAAGAATCTATGCATACAAGATGAGAAGGCGCTTCAGCTTTGTTCAGTGAGAAGCTATAGTCCACTACCCTGCCCCAGCATCACTCTAGAACAAAAAAAACCCACAATACTATAAGACAGCTTCATCTCTTGTCAGATTGGCATTAAAATGGCTGTCTTCATATTGATGTGAATAACTGTGGAATTAAAAATTAACCTTCTCTTTTTCTTTAACAGAATCTTACTTTTCCAATTCATCAGAAGGATGACTCTAGCAGATACAACTCTAGGTTTTAAATGTGCTATTAGCAATAAGAAAAACAATTCCTAAATATTAAACTAGCTTCCCTTTGCTCATCTTTCTCATTGTACTCCCAGAAAGTTACTTGGCTTTTGTCTTTAGCAAATGTTTCTAAAAAATGTTTTATGAAGTAGTTTTGTCTTCTCCCACACAGAAAGTGCACCACTAGAGACAGGTTGTTACCCTGGAATTAGGGGATCTATTTTTGCAAGCTCCTTTTCTGTGTTCATTTATAAATTTTTCTTGTAACTGACATAATGGTAAAAATGTCAAGTTAGCTACTGATAGACACAGTTGCCTTTTTCTTCCTGGTGCTACCACTCTTTATAAGAAGTTTTGCATTACTTGTGCATTTTGACATTATAAACTAGTGTCTTAAAAGCTTACTCCTTCAGGTGGTATCAGACTAAGTGAATGGATCAATAAATGTATAATAAATATTAAATCTTGCGCACTCATCTTCAAAATTCTTCAAAAAAGTTTAATTCTTAGAACTGTTTTTTCTCAGATGAAGAAGAATTATAAAAGTTGAATTACTGGCAGTACAGAACAAAAATTTGGCATAAGTATTCTACACATGCAACAATTTACAGTTTGCATCTTTCAGTCTTGGAGCAGACATGGACAAACCTAGTTTTGCTCGGACTCAACAACAATCATTTCACCTATGTGCACACAGGGGAGAAAGGCATATAACTTACTCCTTCTACATTCTGGCCTGTGATGTTCATGGTCTCTTTAGGCTGCCTGCACAGTGGTTCCTGCTGTCCAATGTCCCTATTTTTCTTCCATGTTTTTCTTAATGACCTGTTTAGGCATTAGTGATTTTCCAGGGTCATTAAAACTATCAGTCAATCTGAAATCTACAAAGGAAATTATACAGCAAAAATATGTTTTCAAATAATCTGATCTTGGATGTCATTCTAGGATATGCAAAGAATTGGTTGACACAGACTTGGGAGTTGCTGGTAGTGCTTTAAGGGCATATAGAACATGCATGAGCCATCAAATGACTAGCTCAGGTCAAAGACAGTGCTTACCTTTAAGAAGTGAAATGAAGTATCTATCCTGGAAAAAATACTGATTGGAAGATATAAAAAAGGGGTCTAAAAATGCCCAGAAGATTATCAACTGATCAAAACGGATCAATTTGTGTAGTTCTGAAGGGGTTTTTGTCGGTTGAGATCACTCAGCAGTGTTAGTCACTTGTTTTTAAAAGCAGAGAAGTGCAAATACTACCTGTTACATAATAGCTTAAAACGTGCTAGGGAACACTCCTCAGAGTTATGACTGAGAGCCAGAGATGTCTCACATCCTGCATGAACAGCTCAACTTCCCAGGTATCGTAACACTGGATCAGTCTACCACATCTGTTTCTCTTGCTAATATTATTAACATGTCATACAAAGTATAAAAGATTTAACTCAAAGAGTGAGCACACCACACTATCTTGGTGCAAAGACAGTGGTAAAATAGGATATGAAAGCATGGAGGAAGTTCTTGCTGGTGAGAAGAACTAGATCTGTTATGTTTTTCAGACACAAAGAGTACTGAAAGAAAAAAATCTAGGTTTTGATATGGTAGATCATCACCTGCTCCAGCAGATAATTTAAGATTATAAAGTACCAAGCACCATCAAGCTTTGCTCTTATAATACCACGTGCATTTGACTTGCCCAGGACAATCCTTTCAAAATATCATTAACATCAAAAATAGAGAAAAGAAAAGAAAGGGGGGAAAACAAAAAAAACAAACAAACAAACAAAACCAAACCAAAACAAAACAAAACAAAAAAAACCCACCTCTGTTGGCTTTACATGCTTTAGTAACTTTTGGCAGCATCTCAAATTTGGATTCCCTGGAGCCAGGACAACTCCTGATACAAACTGCTAAATTTCTAGATTATAATGTAAATAGTACATTTACTAATTTATTTTGATGTGTATTCTCCATAATCCTATGAAATCCAATGGGTATGCTTCTGCCTAAAATTCAGTTACTTTCTTTTCATAGTTTATTTACAGGAGTCCCAAAGAACAAAAGCGCTTTCTGTGCACTAGCCTGGAGGAAGTTAGAAAAAAAAAAAAGAATTAACACCTGAAGAGATGAGACAGTCCTGATGGGCCCCTTAAGCTTATTTCATAACAGCAACCCAAATTAATAACTTCTACAGCCTAGTGCAAAAGAAGTGGGCAAGACGAGAGACTGTTAAATGCTGAAGCGTTATACAGGACCTCCAAATGACATATTTTTTCCAATGAAAAAATATTTTTGCAGTTTGCAAATTTACCTTTTCTTTTTTTAAGTAGTTCTTGTTTAAAATTTACTTCTTATTTAGGAAGCTTTCAGAGATGATTTTTCAAGCAAATTAAAGCTAGGCTAAAGAAAAGCTGAAACTTTCTTTCAATCGCCTGCCCCACAAGGAAAACACCTCACTAAGTATCACGAGAGTCAGTGAAACTTTATTTCATGGGGGTGTTTTTTCAAATAGAGATAAGACTAAATTCCTCCCACGACAGTCAACATTCCCAGTAGCTCTTATTTTACTTTAAATCAGAGCTGAAAGCTTAGAAGCGCCAGGATTTAACACCGGCTCCGCTCCCGAGGGGCGGGCAGGAGAGCGGGGCCGGCCCGCTCCTCCATCCCTCCCTCCGTCTCGCCCGCCTGCCCGCTGGGGAGAGGCTGCTCGGCCCGGCCCGGCCCGCACCGCCGCCACACCCGACCGAACAGAAGTTGCCTCTGGCGACATAAAACGGGTCCAAAGTGAGGAAAAACATACATTAAAGAAAAAAAAAAAAACAACCCGCCGCCTTGTTCCCGCACGCCCGGTGGCACACACGGAAGGGAGGACCCCGGCGGCGGGAGGTGGCTTTTACCGGCGCGCCCGGACGCGCGGCCTTTCCGTCTCGCCCGCCGTGCCCGGGGGGCGCGGAGCGGGGGACAGGCCGGCATCCGTCTCCAGCTGGGGAAGGCAGGACGACACGAAGCCCATGAACCATGTGAGGGAAAAGGAAGGCGTCTCTGCTACAGTACCTGCCTTAGGCTTGTTGTTGCCGCCCGTCGCGAAGACAAAGGGTGGGCCCTGGGCCCCCTGCCCCTGCCCGGGGCGGGCTCGGCTCGCCGGGAGAAGGCCGCGGCCCAGGTCCAGGCTGAGCAGCAGCCCTGCTCCGCTGGGGCTACGCAAAAAAAAGCCCCAAAACCAACCAACCAACCAAAAAAAAAAAACAAAAACCCAAAAAAACCCCAAAACAAAACACCGCGGCAAACAGGTGTCAGGTGTGTTTCCCTTGTGTTTGAATACGGACTTTCAAGCGGAAGGAAAGCGAGATGCCTAGTTTCTCGCCACTGGAAAGCCGTTCTCTTGTTTTGGTTCCTGTGGTTTGTCTGGTAACAGCCTGATCTGCGCTGAGGGTGCGCAGCTGCTTATGTTCCAGAAGCACTTCAGAAAGGCTGTCTTTTCACTGGAGATGGGAAGAGAAAACAAAAGGTCCGTAACGTAAGCCATAGGGTGATGCAAACATTTTAGCCCTTAGACGCTCTTTTAGGTATTTTCTATTCCCGTAAGAGATGTAACTTCTGTGTGTTGTCTCACTTGACAGTTATGGGAATTTATTAATCACAAGCCAGATAACCCATTTCATTTTCCCTTCTTTGGTTACCAAATCCACAGCCAGACAAGAGACAGCAGTAAGTTTCTCTGGCCAGGTTTACTGGCGATCAATCTCTGCTGTTACTGTAGCTTGCCTGGTTGTAATGCTCAGCAGGGAGCATGTGTTCCTACATGCTTTCTGAAATATTAATACACAAAATTGTACTGAGGTTTCTGATAGCAGCAGATTGGCTTCTCTGCGGTTTTCTGATTAGAGGTGTATTGGTGATTCCGAGAAGCCAGTGGCGCCGAAATGGGTTAAACCTAATAAGATTTTGAAAGCTGATAGCATAATTTAAGAGGGCTCAGAGTCACAAAGCTACAGACCTGGCTGACCCCGGCAAATTACAGTGTTTGTTAATGTTCTGTTATAGACATCTTCTAGTCAACCAAAAGCAGATATATTAAGTGAAAAATTGACTTGTGGTTCACAAAGTTAGGCTAGCCTTTCTGCCTTGTTTTTGACAGCTGGGCGACTTAGATGTAAACGAGAGGCATTATGGCTTCTGTTTTTACCAGGGCTCTTGGGAACGCAGCCTTCAAAAACATTAACTTCAGCTTCCAACTAAAGAAACATAATTGCCTTAAAATCTTTATCATCATAATCTTACACAATATGTGCCCCTTGGGAAATCTAAAAACAATTTAAGGAATGGAAGGCATGTGAAAAATCCTTTTACTTTGAGCATGATGATTATAATCATATAAGCTTTAGAATCAGTGCAACTGGAATATAAAGAAAGAGTGATTAAAAAAAGCACTAAAATTTATATTGTGCTTTCAGAATCAATGTTAATTAAATGAAGTGGTGGCCAACTCATGGTGTTTTAAACTGAATCTTCTTACTAAATGTTTAATGACAATAAGTTGGCTTAGGAACATTTCTTGCAGTCTTTCGAGGAGGGTTTTACTGAAGTTTTGTTTCCAACCAGGACAAGCTGACAGCTTTAAGAATCCAGCAACTGAACAGGGAAAAGGGATTTCCATCGTTACTAAGTCTAAATTAACGCAAACAATGAACAGAGGTAACAGTCTCATGACTCCTTTTATAATCTTGTTATGCTCTGAAGGAGGCATCTGAATTCCTGTGCTTCCCCTATTCGGTAATGAAAACGCTTTCCTAGGCGTAGACAAACACAAACAAGAACAGCAGTCAGCAGATGAAAAGACCGGGCAAAATTGGAATAAATGTGCAAGATGTCAGTGGTGCAGACCTCAGGTTATGTGTTAACTGATGTTCTTCAGACAGAAACTATAAGGCCTCTTCTACTCAGAGACTATAGCATCAGCAGCACCATTTATTCAGTGTTTGCTGAAGTTCAATTTATAACTTTTATTACAAAACAATAGTCTGAGTCCAGGCAAGGCCGAATGCTCCATTTTGTTAGCTTTTCAGGCCTGAGAACCTTGCAGTGCTGATCGGACTGTCAGAGGAAGCTAATCCTTCACAGCAGAGGCAATATTGTCAGGGAAAAAAGTGTTTCCAAAGTCACTTGCATTCTCCAAGTATGCTGCCTCTGCCCTCCCTACTGCTGCACAGACTGCCTGGAGGGTCCCAGTGTTACAAAGAAACCAGAGTTCACAGGGAAGGGGGAGAGTGTTCAACACTGTCTTGGGAAATGTGGGGAGCCAGGGGCCACCAGGCACCGCCTGGACCACTAATGAGTTTAAAACGTGCACTGTTGCTGTGCGACGTGATTATCTCGCAGTGTGTCTTCTCTCAGTGTGTTGGTCTAAAGGCAATTGATTCAGAAGTAAAATTCTCTTCATTAAATAACCTTCTGACGTGCTCCTTTTAGGAAATGAGAAATTAAGTACAGTAAGCAATGTGAGTAGCCTATGATGATCACAGACAGAATTTGAGAGTAAACTGGGATTTAAATCTGCGAGTTACCAAGTGTCAGTGCTATCTGTGCAGAGAGCCCACCTGCTTTAAGAAAATGAAGAATACTCTGTTGGGTCTGCATTCCACAAAATGGCATACCCGGTGAGATTGTTACACCCATTTGCTTTCAAGTTTAAGCACTTGCCTGAATTCACTGCCTTCATCTTCTATACCAGTAACTACAGTGTCACTGCTGTCAGTGCTGCCTGAAGGCCCAATTCCTTCGATGATCAAAATTTTTTTTCTCCGACAGTGCTTCTGGGGACATCATAAAGGTGCCACAATTAGCCTCAGTAGGGAAGCTTTCAGTTTAGCTCTTAAAGTGGTCTCTTATTCCAAGGTAAACTTCAGGGGAAGGGACCTTGGCTCACTGTAGACAGTATCAACCCCCTCATAGACTTCAGAAGAGACTTGGGAAGTCAATTTTCATTAATTTTGTTACTACTTTGTGTAAAACTTTAAAAACAAGCAAAGTTTCTAAATAATTCATAATTTATCTCATCAGTATGTGGGAAGAGATCTACCTCTGTGTTATCTGTGTTTAGAGAGCTCTCTAATTCCAAAAGCTAAGATGTGTCAAAAACATATTATTTTCAGAAAAAAATAAAGGCACATGCTACAAGTGGAAACTGAGCACTGCCAGTTTGGCATTGCATAAAGATTTACAGAAAAAAATAACCAATTACATGGAAAACCTTGGAATCAAACTACTGTTATTAAATGATCCTAATTTTCATATAATGATAAGTTGCAGTAGCAGGTCCACTTCTGAGAATGTAAAAACAGCAGGATAATGCCACAATAAAAGATGAGATACATGTGTTGACACACTGTTCAGTGACTGTCTTGTCACTCCTCCAGGTTGCAAATTGTTAACTGAGCAGTGAGAGTAAAAAACTAATTGTCTTTGTCTTCTTGAAGCCTTAACTCTGCAAAGTGTATTCTTCCTCCATTTTGTTAAATGTTTTTCTCTTGTCTCATACTGCTGATGGATAAAATTAAGACTGCCCCGTTGGTGATGGCAGCTCAGAATGTAGTACCACTTTGAGACAACACAATACATTTCAGTGACTATCAAATGAAATATAAAACCTTAAATCAAATTAAAGAGAAGTTGTGTGGTTAAAGGTGTAAAAACTTATTTTGTGTGAAATAAATTTAGAGGTTTATATATAAACCAGTTGGTTTTATCTATTCCTGGCTAAAAATATGCACTTGTCAGTGTATGACTATACATATTTACTCCCAATTCATAACCACAGGGAACTCTGCGGATCTAATATTGAGAGCTAGAATAATGGCAGCTCCAGTGAAGAAAAAAACAACCACAAAATAAGTGGCTGGGCTGTTTACCAAGAACTTTAAGGGAGTATGGTAAAACAAGTCCCCTGCCGTTCCTCTTAAAGTTTAGTATGGGATTACATCAGGATTATTTTTCTTTTTTTCTTCATAAAAATTCACAGCCTGACAGGGATAACATAGAAGGATAATGTAAGTGAATTAACACTTCAAGGAGAGGATAACCTGGTGGTGTAATCCTGAATTCCAGAATGCCTGAATGCTGCCTGTGTAATCTGCACAAATTAGACTGTGCTGCTTTCTGATGTAACTCCTGCCCCATGATAAAGTTTTCACTTGAGAGTGATCCAAGTTCAATAACTTAATGCATTTTTACATGAACTAGACATTATGTGAATAGATAAGGTATCATTCAAACAAGGACTAGGTATCAAGATGACTCTTACTGGTTACACAGCCAAGCTAATGCTGGTAATCTTTGCTTGACAAGTCTTGAATTCTTTTAAGTAAAATGAAATAACTTCAGCAAAAATAAAGGCAGGATGCTTCCCTCTGTGCTTGGCATAATTAGGATTCTTTGGACAGATGGGATGAACAGGATTAAGAGGTCTCTGGCACAGGGATGATGTGAATCCAGCTCTTGTATTTGAAGACAATTTCAGCATTAAGATACTATATACAAAGCACCTCCACTCAATGACGAGTTAACAGAAGTATAGCTGTTGTAGTTGTAGTCTGAGAACCTTTGGTAAACAGATCCTCAGATCAACTGATTTATGTCTGCTAAAAAATATAATATTGCAGGGTCTTGCAGCAATGTTGAAGGGTGTCCAGGAAGCAGAATCTCAAAGCTACCTGCACACATCCCCAAAACGGCTGAATAGATCTCTTCTAAAGCACAAGTTTAAAGCACTTTCTCATAACTTTTGAAGGTGCCTATCTGCCATAGAAAAGAAGGAAAAATTAGATTAAGAACTGAAGACTTCCTTAGGCATCTTTCTAAGAGAATAGACATATCTTGTTTAAGGTGAACAGATAATGTATTTTATTTTCATGGGGGAAAGAAGAAAAGGAAAATAGATTTGTTGAGTGAAGTTTAGCATTTTCTTCACAAACATAAAGACAGGAATGAATATATTGACATTTCTTTGGTTTTCAAGAAATGCAGTTTTCATAAAGCATAGAAATTATTAGGAAATACTTAGCAAAAACCTGATTTAGCATTCCTTTCTCTTCATCTTTCTATGGCTGAACTTTACAAAGAGCATAGCTGTTTCTTCTATTGCAATAGGAGCTCCTATCAACATACGATTAGTTTAGCCAAAGACAAAAAGAAATGGAAATGCATATAGTTCAATAAAAAGCATAAAGACTTGCACATGCAGCAGATACTCCCTAAATGGGCTGCAAGGGAAAGTAGACTGTGAATCTTAATCTGTAAGTATAAACAGCTTTAGAAAGGTTCACTAAAGGGTGTGCTTGTATTGCAAATGACAGTACAGATCAAAATAATGGAATCTCTCCTGCTCCCAGAAAAAGCTGCAGTGAACTGATTGGAATTTCACTTTGAAGTCACCTCTGGTCTCAGTTGTTTTCCTTAATATGTGTATTATTCAATAACCACTGTGATGCTAATGACAATATCCCATCAGTATTACAAAATTCCCATGCAGTCTCTGCTTGATGTTTGAAAATATGGTACCTTCATGGACAGGGAAAAATATTTTAAAGCATACTAGATTTATATAGCACCCTTTAACCTAAAGGATTTCCGTAAGTTTCACGTGCCTTTAGCAGACTTAAAATAAAAGTCACTACTGGGATGGTTTGCAACAGCTCAGGAGCATGCAAAACACTAGACAACAGCTTGCTTGGTCATATATGGAAGTGGTAGTAGTGATTTATTTTACATTTTTATGATTTTTTTACTGCACTTCTACAAACAGTGAAGTAAAAGTTTCTTATCCATGCTAAAGAAACAAGTTTATTATTTCTTCCCGTAAGAACTCCAAGTTATTTATATGGTATTAAATTAATTTACTTTTGAAGGATAAAAGCGACAGTCAGGTTTGTCTAATGAGGATCCAGAGTTCCAGAAAGTCTGGAGATAAGATGTAGTGTTCAGCTGTATGGATGCAATTCTACTGTATTAAATTAACTTCTCTCAATATTCATACTAATGTAAGAACAATGTCAATACCATTCTTAAAATCTTATCAACTCCAGTTCTTTTAAGCTAGCTGTTTAGTTCTCTGATGACTCCTGTTCCTGCTTTTTCTATCAGCTACAAAGATGGCACCATCGTCAGTTCTGTGAAGTAGTAAATGATCTGGTTAAGGATGCTATATCCTAATTCAAAAAGCACCTATACATAACATAATTGTCCAATATTGATCAACTTTTAAGTTAGCATTATATTACTGATATTATTACTGCAGATATTAAGTGAATGCTAAATAGTGAGACCTGTGAGTTAAAAGGTCAGAAATTCAAAGTTAACACTAGAATAGCACTTTTAAAAAAAAAAAAAAAAAAAAAAAGGAAATAGAAGTAGTACCCTGGATCAAAGTGCTAATTTAAGTATCTTTTAGATATTGCTATGAATTAAATTCACCATTAGAATTAAGGTCACACTTAACTGTTTTACTACATTAGACTCAAATCTCTTGGTGTTTAAGTGTGTCTTTGCCTGTCCCTCAGCTAAAGTCAGAAAATAACCCTATGTCTTTATGAAGAGCATTTTAAGCAGTCTTTGCCCTAGCATTTAGGCACAATAATGCACAGTTTAAAAGCATGTAATTATACTACTTCTGTGGAATTACCTGGTTAGCAATGAATTTCACTGGTTTTTTTTTTTTAAAAAAAAAAAAAAAAAGAACACTCACCATAGAATTGTATATATCAGGTGAAAAAATGAAAATGTTTAGAGGCATAAAAAAGATCAGTCATCTTCTACCGATCTGCAAAATGTATGGTTTAAAATACTCATTTGAGAACCCAGCACTGAGCTTCTCCTTTACTGCAAACCAAAGCCAGCATTATAACCAGACGTGTTTCAGTAAATTATGTTCAATGTTGTTATTCAAATTTTCTGAGTCCAGATTACCAAAACGGATATAGTAAAATTTGTAATTTCTATTATTGCAATTTCGCCAGCTTGATCAGAAGCTGATGAAACCACTGACAAACATGGTAAAAAGTCAGCAGAGAGCACAGATTGGCCCCAAATATTTAACTCATAGAAACTGCAGATGATAAATACTTTGTAGTAGTGGCAGATGGTAAAATGAAGGACAACAGCCACATGTTTTGGCTTGGAATGTTCAGGGTAGATATTAGGAAAACCTTATTTACTAGGAGAGTGATACAGCCCCCCCCCAAAAAAAAAAAAAAAAAGCTGAGAGACCACATTGCCCTAAACAGTTGTGTACTTCCTATCCCTGGAGTTTTTCAAGACTGAGCTAGACAAAGCTACAGCTGTCCCTTCCAACACCTCCATCCTTCTGTGAAATCTGCACAGGACTCAACATCCTAAGATAGCTGCTTCAGTGGACCATATCCTTCCTGTGATCCTAACACACGTGGCTCTGCTTATCAAATGGCCAACCCCTTCTGATGGCCAGGACTGTAGAAGGAACTCGTATCCCCCGGGGCAATTCCTCAGATGACTGGTTCCAGCAGAGGACAGAGAAGAGGAAAAGCAGCAAGTCAGGCTAGTGTTGTGGTGAGTGGAGTTCTAAAAGGTACAGCATTCACCTCTCTGTGCCTCCTTGCCAAGAGTTATTTCACAGAGCTGAAGCCAAGCAACCAGCCAGCCTGCTTTCTCCTCTGGATGATGACAGGATGACATTGAGTAGCACTAAGAGATCTAGCCAATTTCAAAATCACACGTTACCGATTTCCCAGCAGGTGATCCAGTGCATCCCCCCGAGGAGCATTTACACTCTACTTGTAGGTAACAGAAGTTTTCACAAATCTGAAAAAGAGCAATATTAACTCTTGTCAAAGCTCAGATAAACAAAAGCTCTACTGACAAGCAGCTGCTAATAGGTAATGGTGACTGCACAGTACAGTGTACTCTTGGATAATTAATACACTGTGTTTTCCTTCCTATATGATAAACTTTGAAAGCAAATGGACGTGAGTGATAAATTTAGTATTTTTAATGGACTGTGTTGTTAGAGATAACTGAGAGTCACTGATGGCTGAGACTATGAAGTTGTATGCTAATATATACAGCACAATATAATAGCTATATCGCCAGCTTTGTTATGAGTCAGGGACTCTGAAGTGAGGGTCAGACTGAATAGACAGAACAGGCATAGCAAGAACAACCTCAATCCTTAAAATTTGTCTCTGCAGTGTTGCCCAGGTTGTAGCCACCTTCTTATAGGAGATTAATTTTAAAGTTAAGAAATTACTCTTGTTGCCAAGACTATTGAAAATAATGTTGCAAAATCAGTAAGGCTGGATTAAGGAAATAAAAAGGAGTAAAATTGATTTGTTCACTAGTTGCCAGAAAGAAAAAAGTTTCTCTCGCCCAGTTTATGTTACGATAGTAAGAGCCTGCCCAAACCTTCAGATGAAATACAGAAATCCTAGATATACAGTTCTATGGTATACATTATAAATTTGCCCACACTATTGATTTTGTTGCCAACTATTCACATCTCTGCATTTTACATCTCCCAGCTTTTGTCTATCCACAGAACTTTTTTTTAAAAATGCTGGATTTCAAACTCTAAATAGTGTTGTAGATTTAACCTCAGTAGTTTAGATAGATGAAAAGTCTGACTCTCACAGCCAAAACAAAGCAGGAGAATATTTTAGCCCTTTACAGAAAGCACTAAGCCATTTTACTAAAATCAATACTAAAGGATACAGTACCAAGTTTTTGGGTTTATATCTCTTCCCTCCTCCATTCCCTTGAGAGTACTATACTGAATAGTTTACTATCTTGCTGGAGTACAATACTGTAATAGTAAGTAATATGTCAAAGTGACGTTTTCAAGCCCAGTAATGCTGGGATTTTATATCAGACCACAGGTTTCAGAATAATCAATGTATATTTATAATGACTTAATTACAGTGATGAAGTATGTCTCTGCTGCCATGAGGAAAACTGAAAGGAAGATTATAGTTTCAATTATATATAGCATAACGCAGCTGAGTGCAGTTTTGCAAAGTTTGCTATTAGCAAAACCCATTTTACCTCAGTGAAAATATCTTTTTCAATAAGAGACTCTGGAGACATACAATGCATTACAACAGGCTTAGGAACTGAACTTGTCGAAGGAATCATCTCACCTGAAGCAATGATCAAGGCTTTAACTAACTGTGATGTGGTTGAATCACTCACTGGGAGTATCAGAAAAACCTAGTTTAAATCTTTCTGATACGCTGCTACAACTTGAACCTCATGCTTTGCTTTTAAGTTATGGCAGACCTAAAAAAAAAAATTGATAGAAAAGCTCTAGTCTTAGACTGCAATATTGATACCCTTTCTGAAATTCTTTACCGATCTTTTCTGAAGTTGTAAAACAAAGTCACACTTGAAAAATAGCCTTGTTTGCTTCTTAATTTATTAACAACTCACCACAACAAGAGAGACAACAAAGTTAAAGGGATTTCTGTTGTTTACTTAGGTGACTGTAACTTCGAGGTCCACAACAATCTGTGACAACCTGAAGTTTCGTAGCAAAGAAAGGTTTCAGAAAATATGTTTTGTCCTGATGCAGTTACCCATACCACCTAGCTGCCTGAACCCATTTAGTGAATGGAGTTGATGAGGAGTGAATGGATGGGGAATGAAGTGAATGGAATGGATGAGGAAAAAAAAAAAAAAAAAAAAGTAGTCCTGCAAGAAAGGAGCTCTAAAGATTTCTCAGTATTCAAACATGTGACTTCTGGTTGCTATCCAGTTCTGTGTTAGGAAGTTTGGCTTGTACACAAAGCAAATTAGAATCTGTAGAAAGAATCCTTTACGACAGAAAAGGAGAAAGAAAGGATCACGAAGCTCTCCATGGCACTTGAGCAAATAGTCCAGGGTTAGTCTGTGTAACAGAGGCAGCAGTTCTGGACAGCAGTCTGTCTCCTGAACAAGGCTGTCAGCCGTTCATCTCCTCCTAGATAGCATTTTCCTTTTGCAGAGTACTTTCCGTGTGAAAAGAGTACTCGAATAACAGTGGTGAAAACACTTTCCTGCACTGTGGGAGATACCATTTCAAAGCAATCTACCTGACTGATGTGTAGCAGGGACTTAAACATCATTTTCCGATATCCCTAAGGAGCACCATGCAGTACAGTGACTGTCCTAGGGGGGTTCTCAGTCAGTTTTAAAATCAAGCTTGATTAATTGATTATAAAGCCAGAGAAGGCTATGCTGACCATGGAGACTGACATTCTACGTAATACTCTTTAGGCAAGTTTCCTGACAGGTAATTTCAGCAGAAGACAGTAAATCAAATCTCACTCTGATGTAAATAATTATATATTCACTGAGCAAGTGTGTGGGGAGGGCCACTCTAGAGAAAAGTCAGTAGGGCAGTTTAGCAACAGAGTAAAATACCACTTGCCCATTTTTTTAAATCAACATTTTTGTTTTCTAAGAATACCAAGGTAATTTAATACCATTCTTTTTGCCACAAACAGCCAGTATAAAAACCCTAGAAAACTACCCTCCTCATATATCCCTTCACTTCTTTCTTCTAAAGGATAGTCTTATATAGAGCTACATTAACATAATGAGAAGAATTTCACTATAACATGAACATCAACAAAATGTAGTAGTGAACTAAATGTGTAAAACAAACATTTTACGTCGATGGGCAAATGTGACGGTACATTAAAAAATGTGACTGTGAAAGATCTGAGAAAGAAGGCCCAAAACTAGACTGTGTCTGGAACTGGTCTGTAAACACCTGTATCATAATGATTGGTCCCTTTTTTTCTTCTTTTCCCACCACTTAAATTACAGCTATCCTACAGTTTGAAAGAGAACTGTGCTTTTTATACACCTTTATTTTTTTCTGTTTACCAATCTTTCATTATTTCAATATTACCACTCATGATAAAAGGAAGGACCTACGTTCTACCACTAATAGAAGAAGAAATAAAACTGGCCAGTTACAGGGTGTGTTACATGACTTTTGCAGCCTGCTTTAAAGTACATGTTGCTTCTTGCTTGTTCTGTTCCCTTTCCATTTATAAGACTCCTGGAAAAAAGTTTTTTATTCCCTATATTTTAGATTGATGGAAAGAGATTTCAACTACATTTTTAAGAACCACTCTGCTTTGAAACCTGAAATACTCTTATTAAAAAAAAAAAAAAAAAAAAAAGTCTAATGTATTGAGTTAATGGGATTATAATTTAATAACTTTTATCACCTTTATGTAGTAACAATAACCTGAAGTTACCTTCAGAAACCTGAACCTGAAGTTGTCTTTTTTCTCTTTAAACAGAGATGAACAAAACAGAGAATTAATAAAAGTAAACATTATGTAAGAGTCTTTCCCTTCCTTCTTTCTGCATTTCCTACCTGAATATCACCTACCTCCAACTCTGATCAACCACTGTTTAAGATATATGAAAATTTCATGCTTTAATGTTTCTACTTACTGTGCGATGAAGTAATCAAACAACAGTCCTACTTGCTTTCAAATTTGCAGTAGCTTATTATCACTTCTCTGTTCAGGGGGCTGAAGGTTCTTGAAGAGGAGATGAATATTTAGTCCAATAGCTGTAATGCTAGCCTGAAGTTTTGAAAACTCAGGTAATTCTCTACTTTGCTGGAGACTTGCTGCAGGTTTTTTTTATTTGCAAGAGGGAAGAAAAAGAAAAAAAAAAAAAAAAAAAAAAAAAAAAAAAAAAAAAAAAAAAAAAAAAAAAAGAAAAGAAAAAGAAAAGACTAGCACCTGAATCTAAGCTTGTCTGATACTCTATACTGGGAAAAATTGTATGGTATGCGTAATGTTATATACAGATTTGAAATATGTGCTTTAGGATTAATTTTCTTTCCTCTAAGTATTTTTGTCACTTCTCTATTTGAGATACAGTATGTTCCTGAAAAGAAGACAAATGCTTGGTCCAATAGTTACAGTGCTAGCCTGAAGCTTTGAAATCTCAGGTAATTCCATGCTTTGCTGTAGACTTACTGTATAACCTTGGAGAAGTAATTTTTTCTGTCTATTGCAATTCTACATCTGTAAAATGAAAATAGTATTTCTCTATCAGTGGGCTGTTGTACAAGGTGCAGTTTTCGCAGGGTTGAAAACTGTACCAGTGTCCTAAGTACCTTTATAATGATAGATCATTTTTAATTAGCAAAGACATTTTGGATAACTACTGAAAAAGGAGAGTGACTTTATCATTGCTGAATTTGTCAGCCTTGAATGGAGACAGCACAAGTCCAGCTGACATTGTGGCACCTAAAAAATGAAAGGAGCAATGTGATTCATGGAAGCCCCAGAATGATGCATGCATATTGACATATAATGCAAATCAGTAAGGCAGTAAATACTGATGTCACACGAAGAGCATCGGAACAAACAAATGTAGCTTCAGTATTATGGAACCTTATCACAACCTTCTTTTCTCATGTTAATGTGTTTTGCACGCAGTAGAAATTATACTTCTGAAAAGAGCCACTTTTCTGTGTTCTATAAAGATTATGCCTTTACTCAGTGTTGAATCATGCATATCCCTTCCTGAAAACATTTAAATCTTCAGCTCTCCTAAGCTCAGCTGCATTGAAATGTGAATTCTGAATACTGCTTTGGTGCAGTAATTACTCCATTTTGATTAGAGATGTGCTTATGAGGTCTCCACAAACTGAAGTCCATTTTAAGTAGAATTCACTTTTGATACAGACCTGTCTCTTCCTATGAGAGAAAAGTCTCCTGAGAGTTCTGACATCTTTTACCACTGGTGAGCCAGACACAGGAAGCAGCTTTTTTTTGATTCTAGATCAAACTGAAGGGGGAAAAGGGAGAGGAAAAAATGTTCCAAAACTTTATCATCTACTAAAAAATACAAGATAGTAAAGATTTATTCTGGGACTGTTTCTCCTAATGAACATGATCAGGAAGGATGAAAATGAATTCTGTGCTGTGAGAAATATGGCGTAAAAATAGTATATAAGCATTTAAAGACTCTGTTGAACAAAATGTCCTACAATAAGTAAGGAAAAGAACTGGTTCAAGTAACATGCAGAAAGTAGAGGGAAGTCTGTCCTCCCTGACAAAATTTTCCAGATGATCGAGTTCATTTTCCCAGCACTACAGCAAGGTTCCTTTTGTGTATATAATCATCTAAATAGCATAGAATGACACAATTTGGTTTAGTCTTTCTTCCCTTCTCATATTTTTTGTTCAGAAATGAGAAGCATGAGATTTAGAATATAAAATCAAATGTGAGGGAATCCTCCTACTTAGGAAATGAGCCAAGAGGAGACGGAGTTAATAATAAGCAAGTTACAAAAGGATAATGTGAAGATTTTTTTACTGCTTCTGTGCTTCTTTAAATGATCTCTTATCTGTTGAAAAAAAAAAAAAAATAGGGGGTGAAAGACAATCTACTTCGCATCAGGAAGGAATGCTATAAAGAAACAGGTGTGCTATTTTGTTTTTACATATTCTTTAATTTCTCTCTTTTGCTGGTACTGTCATGTCGTGTCTAGTGAGCTGATAAACCTGGAAGAAACTGATAATGCAAAAGAGATCACTGAATTAGAATCACACAAATGAAGCGTAATGTTATTTTTATATATTTTTGCAAAGAAAATGTGCTTTTCCTATGGTGCTTGCTGTGATCAGTGACCTTTCTCTCCTGTCCAGTCATAAAGCATTTGATAGACGGGTTTCATTTGCAGGAATGTTCTCACAGAGACAGACCTGAGTATACTTGCTTGTTGAATGGTTCATATTGCAGATCCCTCTGTCATAATTTAAATTTTTCACGCAACAAATTCTCAAAAAATATGTTAGTGAATAAATGATAAGTAGAAAATAACCTCTTTTGTTTAGAATGAAAATACCAAGACGAGTTTTCTAAAAAATACTACAAAGCTCATACAGAGATAAACAAGTTTCCCACATGATTAACATTTCTCCACACAAACAGTATCTCAAACAAAAATCAATTACAAACAAATGCACATGAAAAATCAAAACCAATTCACAAATAATTTGCAAGCAGTCAAAAAGACTAAATTCATGGAATAAACTAGTAAATCACTAGTAATAGCCTATCTCTAATTTGGAATGACAACAGCTGTCAGCAATTTGCTGAGAATTCAGATTTTGGTGTGGAAACTCTTTTCATCCATCACAGTCTGACATGAGAGGTTGGAAGATAAAGGGACAAAAAGTAAATAAATTCTGCTTGTTGCCCAAGGCAAGATTTAGTTTGTTATTCAGCTTGTTGAAGTATGCTTCACTTTTAATGAACTTTTTAATGAAATCCACTTATTTGATTGACTTTTTTTTTTATTCCATGAAAGAACAAAAACATGTTTGTATGCCTCTGAGTTCAAGAAGTCCCAGTATGAATGAAATGTGAAGAATGAGACTGCCATGTTTGTTGAGATCTTGCAATATATTGTTAATTCAGAGGTTGAGGTGGCTCTGGACATGCTTGTCTGATCTCCATCAAGACTAAATGAAGGAACAGTAAGTATTCTCTTGATTATCAATAAATGAAACCAAAGAAACTGTTCTCCAAAGACTAAGCAAAATAAAATTTAAAAAAAGGACGAGGATTGATTTAGTTGCATTGTGTGAAAGAGTCAAAAAGACAACACAGATCACAAGCAGAAAAATGTGAAACCTCAAAAAAACCCTTATGTGTTGTGACATGGAGAGAGTAACAAAGAGTGCGAGGTTTCAGAGAGATCTCCACCTCCTTTAAATAACCCAATCAATCAACTTTGCTCGGGTAAGATTAGGTAAGAGAATTTTTTGAGAGTATTTGCACAAGTAAACTTTGAAGTTGGGAAAGGAGGGGCGTAACCAACCTTCACACAATTTGCTTCCATTTGGCCAGTTGTCCTGATGGTGGCACTCTTCACTCTTAGATCCACTCACACCTGCCACATGAAGAACAATAAACAGGATTGATATAACGTTCAGAAATAGGTAATTTAAAGAATAGCTTCCCCCATTTTTTACATGCCTGCCTCAAAAAACAGCTGTATAAATGTGCTATTTAAAAAAACCCAATGAATTTTAATAATGACAGAGCAAAATCATGTCATTCCAATCTCAAACGTTCTCTAGTGTAAAAGGACCTCTCTTCACTTTCTCTGTATTTTTCTCCTCCCACTGTGAATGGCTTAGAGAACTATTTTTCCTACTCATTGCTCTTATTTGATCTTTTCACTCTCCTTTTCATCAAGTTAAAATGTTCCTGCAATATTCATTAATTCAGCAGCAGCCCAGGAGTGGGTGTAGGGTGTTGTTTTGCTACTGTTTCTCCTGCTGGGCCCCCTGCTCAACTAGAGAGTATAATCATATTTTAGAATTTAACAGGCTTTAAGTTGGGGGTGGGGGGTGGGGGGTGTAGGGGTGTGGGTTCTTGTTGTTGTAGGCTTTTTGTGTGGTTCTTTTTGTGGATGAAACATGCTGGTTGTGGTAGTGTACTTTATACCTACGCCTGAAGGAAGAAATGTTCTGAACATGATAGGGGTTTACTATTTCTTGGATTGCTACATTAATACCATCCCATATTAGGTCAAAACTACATCTGATATATACGAGTCTGGAAGTTACTGTCAAAAATCTGTGAATTGTTTGAAGGATAGCCCCAAATTGCTGTCAGAAGATTGGAAACTGCATGTTTCTATGTACATGTTTCCATTTACATGGTGGAAATGAGTATGTTGAAATTTACATATATATTGGAATTTCTCAGATAAATTAATCCCGTTCTCCGACAGCAGTTCAGTTTGTTCCTCTACAAACCCTTGTGCAGATCAGCCAAACAATTTGTCTTGTCAAATGATTCAGATTAAACAGATACAACCAGCCCAAGTATGACTAGACATGTATCTGAGCCTGAAATAAAACTGATAGGTTCTTCCCCTTCCCTTCTCTTCCCTCCCCTCTTCTCTTCCTCTATCATAACATTTAAAAAAAAAAAAAAAAAGTGGGAAAGTAGAATAGTTTTTAGCCTAAATGACAGCGGTGAGCTAGTGAAAAGATGTTGCCTTTATTTGATAGCAGAATTCAACAGCCTCCCTCAGGTTTAGACGTTGGTAGTGCTAGCTGTACAAACAAGTAAGGAGAAAGCAAACCTTGGTCTCCAGCAGGCTTATAGTCTTAACAGGTGCAATAGATGGATAGGTAATAAATACAGCAACAACGTTGAAGTAAATAAAGAAAGGGAAGAACTGATATAACTATTAATTATATGTTGGGATTTTTTTTCACTTAAAATTAGAGAGAGGGTAATGGAGAGTTTAATTAGAAAAAAAGAAATACGAAAAGGAAGGCAATTACTGTTACAGCCCATCACTTCCCTCAACATGATTAACAGCTAGAATTTTGTAGGCCTTAGGGCAGAGTTGAGTCTTGAGGAAGTATTTGAAAGAGATATCATTTTTATAGATAATATCAGGAAAAAAATCACACTTTTTAAGTCATATCCTGCACAGATAATACAGCCAAAGAAAAATGACAGTATTAGAGATATTTATCAGTTGGAACAGTATTACATCTGTGAATACTGTTGCCAGTAAATTTGGTATCTGCAACCTTATATAGGATATTTATGATAAAAACAGTGAAAGGCAGATACATTTAGAAAGTGCAAGTAAAGATTCTGTTACAACATTTTCTAAGATGAACAACCAGCATGGGAACAAAGAGAGCCAATAAAGCAAGATGATTTAAAAAAAAAAAAAAAAAAGCTTGCAGGATTCAAAATTACAGAGAAGTTAATTTTAAGTATACTAAAGGAGGAAAGAACATACAACTGTATCAGAAAGCAGCCACTGAAGTGAGAAGGGTAGAATCTAGTTTGGAGAAAGCAAAGCATGAAGGACAAATTCAAGACAAGGTGGAGTAGATGTCATTGCTGAGAAGGTAAAAAGGAGAAAAGAGACTGAATGGCCATGTATATTTTCTTTAGTATCAGAGAAGGTTCTTAAGTCTCAGTTCTTAAGCTAGGGATGGAAAGAACTCATACTGATGAAAACATGGGGTTTAAAGCTGAAGGAAGGCTATGAAATAATAAAGTGTGCTAATCACTGTGAAGTGTTGTGCTCTCCCTGTGTGGTAGGACACTACAGAATAGGTGAAAATCCAGCAGGGATTACTCAAAGTGTGTGAAAGAATGGAGTGTGTTTGTTTTTTTTTTTTTTTTTTTTTTTTTTTTTTTTTTTCCCCCGACTGAGGGAGATTATCTGCTATCTGTCTTGATGTCATGTCCACTTTGTGGAAGGCATTCACTGCATATCCTCTTAGAGGGGCTGCATGCTGTGTTACTGGAAATAAGTTATCACTGCTTTTAGAGACACAAAATAAGCTGCTAGACTGATGTCCGATGATGCCCAATGGGTCTTACATGGCTTCCTAAAGGAAGATAGGGTTCCTTCTTCCACTCCCTGGTAGATGGCAAAAGGACAAAGGTAAACTACATCCAAGTTGTTACAGGCTTGATCTAATGTGTCAAATATATTTTTTAAAGTTTTCTTTGCCACACTTTTCATTGCTTTACATGTGCTGAAATAATGTATGTTAATAACAGTATACATTGTTAATAGTTCCTCATCTAACTCTTATTTGAACAAATGATGATTATTTTAGCTGTCCTTGATGTGACTAAGAACAACACAATGACCTTCTTTAAAATAATTCATACGCAATATTCTGAAGTTTTAAATAGATGTACAGAGAACAGCCATTTCCTCATATCCAGAAACTAATAACACTGCTGCCATCCTCTGCTTTTCATTTATGTACACTCATCTTACAGTCCTGCACATCTCTCCCTGCATCTGCCTGTGCATATTTTTGAAGAATAAAAATGGAAAAGTCTGTAATCAGTATCAAATATTATTTAATTGCCTAGAATCAGGTAACAATGTGTGTATGTTACCAGTTGCAGAAATGATGCAGTTGTCTAGGAGGCTGATAACATGCAAGGCAGCTAGAGATCGCTTTCATATTCCCTTGATGGTATTCAGCTGTACTATTTGCAAAATTCCTGTTGTGTTTGCGTTTGTGTGTGTGAGTGTGTGTATGCACAGCTGCTTAGTCAAGAATGCAGGCTGTTATGTATATATATAGATATATATATATAAAAAGAGTAATCTAATATCACTTCAGAAGATGTTTCTTCATCTTGCTAAACAAGAGTACAATTTGCCAGCCTTGGCAGAGCTTTTTCAAGATATCCTAGAAAGGCATAACAGAATCGTGAGAAAACATAACCGAGATGTGCAGTCCAGAAGCATAGAAAATAGCATGCACAGTACCTGTCTCTGCTGTCCTCTGTTGAATTTTCTGACTCCCTTATTTGCCTGAGAACTGTAATTGTATACACACACACACACAGACATACTCGCTGTCCTCCCTCTGTTTATCTCAGAAGCTGAAAGAGAACTATTGATGTGCAATACCTTATCATAAGAAAATGATAAAGAATATCTCACTTTTGGCTGAAATATATCCTCATGAAAACTATCCAGCCTTAGTTCAACCTGATCTCTGCAAAAGATTACCAATGAGAGATTTCTAGTGTCAGTACAGCTTAAAGTGCACACGAAGATGCAATTTCTGACACTAGAAATCTCTCATTGGTAATCTTTTGCAGAGATCAGGTTGAACTAAGGCTGGGTTCAGTAGCAGATGGAAACAGTGATTGCTGATACATAGTTACTCACCTTTCCAGTAGATGGTAGTACAGATGTGCTTAAAAGAATATTACATTTGGGACTGAAACAAACAGTATGTAGACATTTTCAAATACTGAACAAGGAGGAATTTTTAGCTGTATCAGTTCTTAAAACTAAGTCCTGTGAAATTGCCGTTGGGAAAAAAATTAACATCAGGACCTTTTTTGTTCTAGCCATTGATCTTTAGTGAGCTACTGAAAGTTTTATTTTGATAGAAAACTTGGCTGAAATGCAAACATATGTAACTGAAAGACAGGGATAAACCATTGGCACTCCTATTTATGTAGTGTTATATAATCTGAGTGATGGTGCATGATAGTTCCCCTGAATGCAAAAGACTGTATTAGTCTGTAATATAAGCTGCATGCATTAATTTTTTTTTTAACCAGGCTTGACTTAGCTATGTGGGTAGAGACAGAGATAAAAACCCTTTGTGTGACCAGCTTTACAGATTTTCCCTTACAGGTTTTTATGCCTGTATGTGCTGATTTTATCAGCAATAACTAAACATGCATATGATAACAAATGCAGTTCATTGATGTTCAAAATAAAAAAAAAAATACCAGCCATATAAATTGGGGATATTTCTTAGAATAACAATTAAACTTCTACATTTTCTAAGTTTTTTAATTTTTTCACAGTATTATAACTCTGTAACGAAATAGAAGAATGACTGAAGGCAAGGAAGAGGAATGGATTATGATTTGTCTGATAACCAAAACTCAGAATTTATTGACGCCATTTTAATTGTGATATAAATGTAAAAAAACAGATGTCAAAAAATTGCCAGTTATTTAGCACATACATTTCTAAATTTTTCCCTATGGGAAAAATTTACTTAATATTAATGCCAACAGAATATTTTCATAAATTACATCTATACATCAGTTCCTTGGGATGTTTTTTGCCATTATGGTTGCTACTAGTTCATTTCAGAGTTACATGCATGTTACTAGATGTACTAAAGCTTGCATGGAGTAAATCCCCATGAACTTTATGAACACGGATTACCAGCAACAGGTGTTAGTCAATATTGCAGTCGTGTTATCATAACCTTGAAGCCCTACAACGTTAACATAAAAAAAGGATCTATAAATATAAGACTTGCAAGAGAGATCGGAAAGAGTAAAAAAAACCACGTTAATTATTTGTTTTATTAGTGTTGTTTGATACATTGTAATGATTGCCACTGAGGAGACTCCTATGCAGGATTTACACCTGAGGAAAAAAGCCAGTGGTTCATTTTAAATGACACACTCTAAAAATCAAGATTGGTAGCAAGGCAGAAGGGGAGTAATTATGTGGAAGACCATAGATGCTGCTCCCATAATCTGTTTCCAGCAGAAATAGTAGAGATATGGCAATAAGAGCAACTACCTTCTGGATGATGTCAAAAGAGAAATTGTCTTGACAAATGAGGGAGATTTTAAATGGGAGTTTTCTCTGACCTACAATACAAGGAAAGGTTATGCTAATATGTTAAGGCACAGGCCTTTACTAATGGCTGAGCTCTAGACAAGACAGTATAGCTCAAGAAGAGAGTCAGGTTTTTGCACTTCTTTCTCCCTGAATGACTGAGAAACACTCATTATCCTGTCCTAGGTTATCCTATTATTAATGCTCTTAGCTTATTATAAATGTTCTCTGATATAAATGTTGCGAACAGTGATCTTGGAGAAGAAAGTGTGAAGTTAGCATCTGGCACAAAGAGGATAAACTACTTCTGTTTTAAAATTAAGGACAGCAGTTGTCTTGTTTGAGCCACATTCTGTTCTCATGAACCGTCACCTATCAATCTATGCAACCAGCTATAAATCTTTTTATTTTTTCCCCCCAAATACATATTTTCCTGATTAAAGGCAAATTTGGCCCTGAATTATCTTACATGCACTTTTCCCCATGAACAGTGAACTGAAAAAATATTAATCTTTTTTAAAGCACCTTGAAGGCTATTTCTCTTTTCAACTAATGAACTATGTAAAGGAGCCCCAGTTGCCTCAGGGAAGCTTGTCAAACCCATCACAAGGAGCCTCTATAAAGCCTAAAGGACATGTATCATAATGTATAAAATTTGTCATAGCATATCATTATTACCTTTTGGGAGGCTTGTTACAACAATTATGGATGATTAAGCCATTTTTTTATTTTTTTTTTTTTTTTAAAAAAAAAGGCAGTTCCATGACCAATAGAACTAAGGAAACTAAGTTTCTCTTTTTTTTTTTTTTCTTTTTTTTTTTTTTCTTTTTTGTTGTTGTCTAGTTTAGTGTGATAGAAAATTAAATCTTCATTAAATATTTTCCTGCCATAAAGTTTTTTATAGGAGGCCTCTCCAGGGAGGATTCTTTGCTGTCCCAATATTGCATTTACGCAAGACTCTGTGCAGTTTCTCTGTGTAGGTTGTCCGTGGCTACAAAACTCAAACCCATGTAATTATTTCTGAGACCTTTGCCTTCCACCAAATCTGGTTGCAATGAACCGTGCAGAAATTATCAAAAGTTATTGGGGGATGTGGGAGGCACACCCACGGGCACACAGATGCATCTTGAAAGGTACATAATTGCAGTCTGATGACAGCTGTGGGGAATGAGCCTGAAAAAGGTACTGACATTCAACCTTCCCTATTTTGTTTATTGTCCTGAGTGTTTCCTTTCTCACTTATTTTCAGACAGCAAACCAGTGTGAGCGTAATCACTTAGAGGAATGCATGCAGCTCTCACCTGGAAGAGGACGGGAAGGACAGTTTGGCCCAAGGGACAAACCCAGACTCACCACATTACAGCAGTGGCAAATACAGGTGTGCCCTTTTCCCTGGTCTCCACAAATCTTGTGCAGTAAGTGGTCCCAGTCTCAACAGGAACAGGTAGAGTAGCCTTGGGCAGACTCTGGAAAGATGAGATTTGAAATCTTTGTCATGAGGAGGGAACAGCACTCTGGTCCTTCATTGCTCAACTGATGTGTGAAAAGCATGTTAGTTTTATATCCTGCAGCCAACCTTACTCAGTATGCTGACTGTTTTGATTCTCAAACAGAAGTGCTTAACTGTCCCTCTGCACTGTAGGTTTCCTTTTGTGTTTTTTGTTGTTATTGTTTTTTAATTGTATCTAAGCCTAAGATAAATTTGATGCCTGTCTACAGTGTGCTTTGGAGCACCAGGCAGCAATCTCTAAACCCATCGTGACCAAACCAAAGGCAATAAAGCTCATCAACTCAGCCATAATAAGCTGAGACAAAGTACTGCACTAACAGAGCTCTGGTGCTTTCAAGACAAACCAGTAACTATTGCCCAGGAATGCACTGCACTGCACCACTTATAGAAGATATTCATACTAGTTTGCATAATGTTGCATTTCTAGGAGGATTTCACAAGCTTACCTTGCTTGGCACCATCAGTGACAAGGTTGATAACAATAGGTATCACTCTCACTAGCAGAGGAAGATGGTGATTGCCAGTGTGAGTCCTTTGTGTCAGCTTGCAGATTCTTGGGTAGTCCAGCAAAACTTCAGCTTATCATCCAAATTGAAACAGATTTCAACTTGCATTTTAAATATTACTTGGATTTTTTTTTTTAATGAAACAGAATCACTGAAGAGGCTTGCTAAAATTCTAATTGCTGTCAGTAACCTGATAGTTGACATAAGTTATGCTATATAAGCTTTCAGAGTGAAACTTTGAAGAAGACTAGGTTGTCTAGAAATTATCAGTGTAAATCATTTCTAATAGACACTGCAGTTGTCTTCTGATACGATTATAGGCCACCTTTTTAACTCTGCCAAGTTTTTTGATCTTCAGGAATAACCACACCAGCTAGCAATCCCTAATACAGTGGAATAGCAAGTATACAAGCCATCCAGCACAAAGACAATATTTTTTTAAAGTGTTTATGCAAAACAAATCACTACTCCACTCCATCTTTTGTACCTTTTTGTAATGAAAACCACTGCCTTAAGTTATTTTCTTAAATCACATCTTTTATGCCAAATTTCCTTTTTTGTGATAGCTATTTATCATAGCAAAAGCAAAACAGAAACATACTTCAATGTGGGAGTTTTATTTTTATAGTAGGAGGCTTCAGTGGAGATAGGATTGATACATCAAAGTCTTATCCCATGATAACAGATGTATTTAAATATTTACCTTCATTTTTGTCCTCTGCAGTTAATACAATATTTCCCTAACAGAAGCTGCTAAATGTATTTTCCCCTTTTTTATTCTTATTAAAATTGTGATTTGAAGATATATTCCTAAAGCTGTGAATAGTTATTAGCATTTCTTTAAAGGCTTCAATATTTGAATGGCCAAATTCCAGCTTGAGTAATTACATTCTGCCTACTTAAATTCCCCACACAGTTTCAATTAGATAAGTTATTCTTCTACTCTTTATGTCCTAAAACTGTTCTGCAGCATTGCTGCCACTATTAAACAGCTGCTGAATTTTGCCCCAGAGGTGACTGAACTGATCCCTATATACAAACCATAATATATAAAACAAACTGAATTTTTGCTGGATGAAAGTTGGTAAATATAAGTTTTATGACTGCTAAGTATTGTTTTTGAATGCCCATGTTTATGCTCACTTTAAGGGTAGCAATAATGAAACCTTTCCCACAGTGTCCTATTAACAGCACTCTAGAAAGAATAGGAAGATTTGTCTTCCATACATGTTCAGAGCATTTCCAGGGACTATCATCAAGAATACAGCCCTTAAATTGTAAGCGTGTTGCCATATGGGTATAGGAATGACCTACCCCAAAGAGATAAAAGAACTGTAGGATAGATTTTACAGATATTTAGGTACTTAAAGACTCAGAAAGGAAGCCAGAATCTATCTGATATGTAGGATATGCAATATGCAAGAAATACAACCCCAAATATCTTTAAAAGACTTTCCCCATATACTATGACCTCAAGCCTGAAACTATCCAGCTGCATGTAATTTTACTTTACCAAGCAAATCCATTTCTTTCCACTGTAGTTAAACCTGTGAGATTCTCTTCCTTGAAGAAATAAGTAAGAAAGGATCTGAAGTAGCAAAGGGCATTACTTGCATCATTTAAGAACAGTTTTAGTGTGGTCCCAGGCTGGCAGTGTGCAATGCATTAAAGAATTTTTCATATCCAGACCTATATTTCTGCTCTCTACAAAAGGGACCTGTTCAGATTACAGTGGTTACTGTAACTTCAAGGTAATCTGATGCTGCTGGGAGGCTGTGTGGGAAATCCCTGTGTAACTGCACATCAATAATTAAGACAAATTCCAGAACAGGCTTTTGGATTTAGGCCTTTGTAAATGAAATCCTCCCTCCTTCCTTCATAAAAGATTCTGTAGATAAATCTTCAAATAGGCCTAGGACAGGTAGGTCCCAGACTTATAAAAACTATATATAAATTGAAATTATTTCTGAGGTCAATTAAAAATGCATGTTTAAATATAGAACTTGTGAAAGTTGAAGGAATACTTAAACATCTATAAATTTGAATGCTGCTGTGACTGAACAGGGTCTCTTCTTGTTTTCCTTTCTCATGTTTCCTGGAGTAGATGACATATACTTAGCAAGTATATACCTTAGAACAGGCATTTCTCTGTTTCTCTTTTTTGCTATTCTGTCTTGCAGAAGACAACCTGCTCTTAAGGAGAAAGATAAATACTTGTCTGCAGTATTTCTTTTTCTTGGGGGATATAAAGATTTTCTCTTTTCTTGATGAACTGATGAGGCTTAGGGCATCACCTAAAAGAGATTCTGCACTTTGAGATTTCTGTTCTTTCTTTTGCCTATTTCTTCTGAATTCTGTTTTATTTTCCCTAATCTTCAATCTTCATCCACATACTTTCCGTATCTGTGAATCCTCCCTACATACAGTCCAATCTTTTTCTATATATTCTATTTCAGATAGTGAATCTCTTTTCTTGCTTATCCATCCCTATTCTGTGTCCATTTTGGTTCTTTCTCAGCCCCAGGCTTTTCCTTGCCACAGCATTATGGGGGAAAATGCTGCCTACCAATCTCTCTGATTATATTGAGCTGCACTTCAGGATACAGACCTGAGCTTGAACATTATTTGCTGCCTTCTGCTTGTGTTGACGAGCTGAGACAAATGAGGCAAGAGTCTTCAACCCTAGGTAGCTGCTAAACTGTTCTTCCCGACACCAACTAAAACACAGATGCCGAGAATGTTATTGAGGAAGATGTCTGGGCACAGAATCTTAGTGCAACATAAGAATCTGGAGCAAATCAAACCAAGTAAGCAAATCAAACCAGGGCAGTTTATGAATCAACACTATATTCAACTGGTAGTGCAAACCTACCACAAAACCAGTAGTTTCTTGGACTGTCAAATACCAAAGATCAACATTTTAAAATAAAACTCTAACCAAAGCATACCAGGATTCATCTTGCAGAATATTTCTGTAGAGCCTCTGTCTCTACTAATAAAACTACTCATGGCTTCTTACAGTTTGCACTCACCAGAGGAAGAGCACAGACAGTGTTAAACATCCCATGGTGCTGCAGCTGCTGCAGACTGACAGCATCAGTCCCGTGTGCCTCGTGTTCTGTGTTGCAAGATAAGCTCTGCCATGGATGTGGGCTTTACTTAAAATAGCAGCTCTTTTCAACGTTTGTTAACTAAATTTTTTAATTTCAGAGAAAACATGCTCAAATTTTACAAATTTACCTGGAAAAAAAAAACAACAAACCAACCACCAAGCACCTCATTTCCACAGTGCAGCCACTGTTAAAGAAAAGAACATTTTCTTTGTCCATAAGGAAGAAAACACACTTAGTATATGTCAGTACTCAAGAATTCTCATCCTTTTTGTGAACTGTCCCATTGTGTATCACATTTCTTAAAACACTACCAAAGTAACAGCTGCACAGTTCAGCCAGCTGATAAAAAATAATGCTCTCGTAGAAAGATCTTATTTTTCAGACACACTTCCTTATAGATCATATCTGCTCAAGATTATCTTGGAATGGTAATTTTCACAAAGCAGGGTGTGGAAACTATTCAGACATTTGTCTTGTCCTCCAAATTTTCACTGTACTTAAGTTATATATAAATATAAACAGTTTTACTGTACGTTCTAATTAGTATAATAACTGCAATAATTGTAAGGCCATGATTTCAAAGAAGATAATCTCAACATTACAGAAAACTCAAACTGAAAAACCTGTACTTTTTCATGTATTAAGACAGACACTCAAGTGAATTAGTTACTATTGAACACTGCATAATTATATTTGCATTTCATATTCAATTTGATTTTTAAAAATTATAATACTTCAGCACATTTGCTGTATGTTACTTAAGAAGCCATTATCTACAGTTTGAAATAATAGAGAAAACTCTGGATCTCTATGGATAATTTGCCAATATATTCTGCATTTTTCTAAAAGCCTACAAAAGAAAGGCTTTCCAATTACAGATTAAAGGGGGAACAGTATTCTTCTCATGATTGAAAAAAAAAGAAAGGAAGTTTTAATTTTTAAAGAAACTGCTCCAGAATCTGATCTATTTATATATTTACTTATATTATGATTATATGATCCTCAAAATGTGTCAGATATATAAGAATATGTGCATTATTACTATTAATATATTCCACCATATATCCATTGATAGGAGGACTACAGTATTGCACACAAGCACATCACTGAATGTTAAAAGTAAACAAAACTACAGAGTTTAATATTCTGAGTTTTAGTCACGGTATTGAAGGTTATACTGACTCAGTGCTTGTCAGTGTATTTCCAACATTTAAAATAGAATTTGATTTTTTAACTTAGATTTTTTTATGCCCACATGTTATCACATTGATAATGAGAAATACTCAATTATTGCTGCGTGTATCATGTCATAAAACAAATATAATTTACATTTGTTTAATGTATTGGTTCTACCTTTATGAGGAATGTTAAGAATGAGCATGGATGAAAGGAACCTAAATATTTATTGAACAGAGCCTTACCAATGTTGTTCAGGGTAAGGTTGAAATTGTAGTTGCAGTTTTTCACTGCTGTGTTCCCTGTAGTTTTCTACCGTGGCATATTCTTTCTATCATACAATATTTGCTCTTTGAGAGATCACTGTAACGTAATCGGAACATAGGATTGATTTAACCTTCTTACTGCCTAGTCAAACGTGAACTCAATTCACTATATGACATACAATAGGGAAGCACGTCCAGTGGAATGTAATAATGGACCAAATGAAATGCTTCCTTTACCAAGACATTTTGGGATTACCGTTTTCTAAATAAGATTTATATGTTGGTATATATATACATGTACACACACACATACATATATATATGCCACCAGTTCTCCTTCATAAGTAGGTCTGGGAGCAAATGAAATACAGGGACCTAAGTCTGAAATGCTTCAAAGTTTGAACAAACTTCAGACTTTGATCTTGGATGTGACTTACTGTCAGCGCAGAATCAGTGATGGTGAATCTACCACTTGCAGTTTGCACCTTCACAAAATCCATTGCTTGCTTATTTTCATCAAGCTTCATTCTAGTCTTACTCCCCAAATGTAAAGCAACTGCTTATTTACCATAAAGGAAAATACTGTAACATGATTACTGACCTATATGCTTAGTTATCTGTTTTCACATTCATGTTATTAACTAATAAGCGTTAGAAATCTTTTTGGTTACAAAATGTTGGTCATTATTTAGATGGCCAGTATGTATCATGATAATAAGCTTAGTTTCACTGTTCTGTCATGATCCTCTACATTATTTATAGACACAGACCTAGATAATCTCTTCTGAGTTTACTTACTTAGTCTGGTGAGGCCCTCAAATCCATACAGGAAGACTTGAAAGTGGTATGATAGGGTAAATAGGAAAATGTTATTAAAGCAAGAGTCAAGCCTAAGCTATAAATTGGAGACCTAAGCTTCTTTTAAGTGTAGGATTTCTGTTTGGCAGTTCTCCAGTACTGGACAGTTATGTCCATGTTTAGAATTTCGCTTACAGCCATCTCATAATTAAGTTATATCAATGCCATCTCATGCAAATTGTCTATATAAGAAAGAAGCCATTCAAATGCATTGTGTATCCATATATGAATTTCAAAATCAGTTAAGATAATCATGTCACATTAAATAGCATAAGGTAACAGAAGGTTCAAGTGGGAGGCTTTGGCAGTTTTAGCAGACATCCGTAAATCAACAACATAAATTTTAATATAGTAATTGTATTACGGCAAATGAATGTGTTAACAGGATACTGCTTCCAGACTATTTACAGAGAATGCAAGAGAGAAGTAAAATAATATAAATGTATTCATATTTTTTCTAACCTCTGTTTTTTAAATCTTCTACAAACAATCCACCCCAAACAAAGCTTTGTTTTTATAATCTACTCCATTTCTAAAACGTCTACCGGGTTAGACTTTCCAATTAAAGTATCATTCTTTATGCATGTTTCACAGAAAACATTTACTCAGACGTTGTGTAGTGTTTTCTGCGATGTATGGCTTTGGCACTGCAAGAAAATGAAAATTTCTAGAATCTTGTTTAAAGCTCATTTCTGTTAGCGATTCACAGATAAATATCTGTTAATTTATCATACGAAGACAGGGGGACCAGCATGTTTTGTGGCACTGTTTGGCGATATAAGCAGACTAAAACTTGTCAAGATTTTCCCAGATCCCCTAGGGAATCACCCAGATTGTGACAAGGTGAAGGGAATTAGGGAATTCCCTAATTTTTACACAGCAATACAAGAAATTCCAAGACAACCTATTCTCTTAGCCTTGGTGCTGGTACCATTCCACCAGCCAAAAGCAATGGCTACCAGGGCAAGTTCTACAGTAGAGTGGAAGCCCAACAGTAAAGCAAAACAGCTGGTGCCAAGGATTCACTGTTGACATTGTATGTGCTCTGCAGGGGCTACTTCATACTCTACCCTGTGGACTGAGCATTCTTTGATGGTTGAAGTGCAGAAGGCAAGCTCTTGGAGTGTGCATCTGTCAAGTTTTGTTTCACCCAAAAGGAGGTGCTTCTCAAGCTCTGAGGCTGTTCCACAATGTAAACCAACATACTCTAAGTTGAGATGGGTCAGGAGATTAATTTTGTGTAGATGCATCCCAGAGCAACTGCCCAATGCCTGCATGGCCCACCAATGCTGTTCAGAGCTTTCACTGTGTTGGAATAGCATTTATTTTTGATGGAGATGATAACCTGGAAAAATGTATTAGGGAAAACATGAGAATAACTTCTTTCAGGCAGGGTATCTGTTAAACAGCACATCACCTGTCTTCATCTTCGGTGGGGTTGTAAGCAGACAGTGAGAAGCAGTCAGTGCAAACTGCCCAATGAACTTTGATTGTCAAACACCTGATCAGTGGTGCTATTTCCTCTAGGTCTACAGTGGCAGTTAACTGCAAAAAGGTTTCCTTTGACCCTCTCTCTCTCTCCTCTCTCTCTCTCCTTAACCAGTAAAATTAGACAAAGAAGAGATACTGTGGTCTCCACTTTTTTTTTTTTTTTTTTTTTTTTTTTTCTCCTCCCAGAGTGGGAGGGAAATTCTGTGGGGTTTTTTTAAATATAAAATTTACCATTCCAAAGTTAGAAAGCCACAATGATATCAAAGTTGTTCTGATTTAATAAGCGGTTAAAGAGTTTTATTATTTTGCTAAACCCTCAGATTGGGTGACCACTATACAATATATATACAAACACCAATAAATGTTCAATTATTTAATGTTAATTCAGATAATCTAAAAGAAAGCTGATTTCTATCTAATTCTGACATCTTTGCAGGTGTTCATTTTAACTGTTGTTCCAGGCTACTCAGCTTTTTACTTACTTTTGCAAGTATATATATTCTATCTTATACTGAGTTAATACAGAATGGAACTAGTAGAGAACACTATGGAAATTAGGATTACATATTGATAAATGCCAGGATGATACTGTGCTTCAGTAATCCTCATCAGTGTAGCCATGCAAATTAATACTATTTCTGGATTGCACTATTTTCTTCTAACTGTTTAAATGGAAAACATCTGATCTAGAATTGTTTGCAATGGATAAAAGAAGCCTGCATGGTAAAGAATCTGACATATTTGTAAACCAGCAATTATGGCATATACCCAGCAATTTGAAATATTTCTGAATTGTTCAGCACATCCCCAAATCGCTCAAGTAATGAAAGCACATGAAAATGTTATTAGCATTGTTTTTAGTTGTCTTCCATTTCCCACTGGAGAGTTTTTTTGTCAGCTTAATATATTTTTGGGGTTTGTCAGCTCTGGCTTTATATGGTTTTGGTCCTGGAATGAAAATCAGCTAATGACACCTTTTCTCCATCTACGGAGGCTTCCACTGTCTAGCAAGAGTGGATTAGTCACCCAGTGCATGATATCAGAGTGAGATTGGGGTTTGCTGCTTTGTATGTTTATTTAGATTTATTTTAGAGGACAGAGATACACAATACAGCTGTACAGGACAGTTTAATCTACACTGTCTGAAGGCTACTACTAGTCACTTCATATTTTAAGAATAAAGACAATGGACTCTTCACAGCTGCATTAAATTTTTTTCCAGATTAAATGAAGAAATGCAATGGAAATCTGAAGAACCTCTTGCCAAAGGCCCAGCATACCAATGCACGGCATTTTCATTTGAGAGCAGAAGTGACTCAAGGATTAGGAATGATAGTTGTATCAATTTATCTACTGATTTTCAGTCTGAACCTGGTCAGGTTGGTGACAAATATTAACAGAAGCATTACTTAACAGCTTAGAATAGAATACAAAAGGACAGTCACCCCACCCCATGCCCTAAATGTTGTTTTATAGACACTTTGTGCCATGCTGGAAGCATAGAACAGCTGTAACCCAACTAAAAGAGCTCTCAAATGACTTTCCTGCCTAACCCATAAGTAGCTCAGAGTTGCTTTATTGTCTGAAGCAGCACCACCACCACAGCCAGGGACAAGCGGGAATGGCTGTAGTGTCTCCATCATCAGCTGCTGCCAAAACACAGGAATACACAGTCTCTTAGAAAATGGAGCATTTCTCAGGATGCTCTGATTCACAGGGGACCAGGCTGGTACATACTTGAAAGAACTGGGAAATAAGGAAGGTTTACCTCAAAAGCAAATTAGCTAGTACAAAGAATTTTGATGATAGTGCCCAAATGAAAGCTCATAAAGAATTAAAATATGACAACTGTCATAACAACAGAAAGCATTGTTGTAATATGAGTTCGTTTTACTAATTTGTTGTGGCATCCCTGAGGATAATCAGGCATTTTGGTTCTCAGTTTTTCATTTTGTTTGACTGATATCAACCTGAACATCTAGACTGCAGTGCTTAAAATATGAACCTTGCAGAAGAATATCAAGCTGTGTGCATACAAATTGGAGATAGATTTGCCAATACAACATATTGTCTCTGGTACAATTACTCAGTAACCAATAAAACCTCTGCAAACAAATGTGTCTTGCAGTTTAAAAAATAATAATATATAGACTTTGAAGTTGCAGTCTACTTAAGCTAAATAAATCATCAGGCCACAGCAAAGAAAAGGATTATTCTAACTTCAAAACTAACGATGAAAAGCTTTTAAAAACACTCTTATTAAAGGACAGAAGAAAGTATGGACAAAATCAGATTAATTGGATCACTAATAATTTGTTATGGGGTTATACACCATTCACAGCCCAAAGAGACCTCGTTGATGATTGAGTCTCCTGAACATTATCGCAGTACAAGCACATGAAGAAAATACAAAGTTATTAGCATGGACTTAAAACAGATCTGAACAATTCATATCCATAGTTGACACACAGGGAAAAATAGTGGTATGTTTAAAGTGAAAATAAATTTATAAGTCCAACAGAAAGATGTGTGCCTGTTCTCTTTCTTACATAAATTCACAAACATACTGCTGGCATAGATACGTGTTTTGAGGGTGGGGAAGAGGTTGTCTTCACTTTCTGTTACTCAATTAAAGACCACTATCAAAGGAGCTATATTTCAAGGGTTATGAGGGTCCATGTAATTTCAACTTTGAACCATTTAAAGATATCCAAGAGCTGCTATAAAAAAAACCAATTCAGTCATAAAAATTAAACTTGATAAATAGTTGTTAGCTGTCAGTTTTTACATTTTTTATTATATAGATTTGATGCATTTTCTCTATTGTATCAGGCCTATTCTATTAGTGCACTTAGATGCTAAATACACAATAGCTGTTCAAATATCTTAATTTTCCTATGACAAGAATCTCTTGACATTTGCATTTTTCCATTTAATAGTCTGAAACTTCAGCAACTGAAAAGTTTATAACATGCAAAGGTGAAAACTCTGAGTATAGACTATTTTTATAATAACCAGTGCTTGGTGTGGTAATGGTTTTGAAAAATAAAATTACTTGTTTTTTCTTCTCAGCTTTTGATGAGAAGAAACAGCTTTCATATTATTTCCCAGATTTATGGGAATGAGAGTTACTATGGAGTACTACTGAATACAGTATTAAGTGTGCAAAGCATATAGAAGAACTGAAAACACACGTAGAGACACAACTAACAGTTCAGACACACAGCTGTACTTACTTATGCCTGGCACTTTCTTCTTCTTTTTTCCTCTAACTCTCTTCTCTCTTTCTTCTGAATTTCAGTATTTTGTAAAGATTACCACTAAGTGTTTCTTCTTTCTTCTTCTCTTTGTCCAAGATTCTTTTCCTGAGTAAAAATTAAGCTATTTGTGGTACTCTGACAGTCTTGAAACAGTTTGAGTCTTTTCCATTTACTTCTTTTTAACTATTTCTCCTCCTATTTTGTGTCATAACAGTTAAAATAAATTGAAAGCGGAAAAAGAAGGTTCATAATTCTCCAGTTGAAGCTAAAGGGAAATGGAGAGTACTGCAGATGAGATGTCAATTGCTAAAATTACCCTGTCTCTGTGATCAGACAGGCCTTGGATTTATTGAACTATAGAGCACTCTACAGGGTCTATTTAGTTTCTCACATTTGTTTCACAGCACTGAACTGAAGAAACCAAATGATTTGAGCATGGTTATTGATTAATATTGTTTATTGCATATATTGTTCCAGGCACTTAGGGAAAAATATAGGTATGTTTAAAAGAAAATAAATACATAAATAAGATGGCAAGCTGGACTCTTTCTTTCTCTCCAACCGCATGTGCATGCATTAGCACAGCTCTGAAAAGCGCCCCTGGACAATTCATAACAATAGCAGGCACTTAGGAAAAAGTATAGGTATAGTTAAAACTAAAACATATACATAAATAAGATAGTAAGGCAAGCTATATGCGTATGTCAGCAGAGATATGAAAGCTGTTTGAAGAATTCTATCAGTAGTAAGTGTGCCACAGGGCAACTGCATGAACACACAAATGAGATGGACCAAAATAATTCCTTCCTTGAGCACTACCCCAAGAGCACATGACTTAGCAATACAAAGGACATACACAGGACATCTGGGAATGTGAAAGTTCTGCCTGGAGGAGCACTGGGTGAAAAACTCAAAAATTCAGAAATTCAAACTCACACTTAACAGTACAGAACTCTGTCATGTTTTCATGTTTTTGACAGTTTAATTCATGGCAAGGGAAAAATTTTCTACTTAAACCCTGTTTTCTGGAATGACCCGTGTTATTAATGTATTCTAGTCCCTGGTGGGGCTGTTACTATTTCTTACTAAAAACATTTTCAAATGGTTTTAGCTAAATCACACAAAGGCCATAAGCACCTACTGAAACTGCCCAAATGAGAGTTAGTCTGCAACAGCTGCTGTTTCTCAATTCACACTCTTCCCAGTTTCTCACTAGTGTCTTTGTGTAGACAAACCCTTCCTAGAGACTGAAACAGATTTTCTGCCTCAAAAATGTCTCTTATTTGTGTTGTAATGAAGAGGTTTCATACTCCAGAGTGTCAAACTGTGTCACTGTAAAACAAACAGAAAACACTTTGATCTCAAAGTATGTCTACACAGCATACTGAAGATGTGATGACAGTACAGACATCCATTCTAGTTTGAATTTAGCTAGCATGGGTAATGTAACAGCCTGCATGTCTAAGTATAAACTAGTAGAAACCTGATGAGGACGCTGCCTTGGGCTGCAAAGGAAGAAAAAGGAGCCATTCTTTGTGGCTAACAGATCACTAACAGAACCATCTCATTTTTATAGTCTGCAGTTCAAAGGGTGCGCGTGCAGTGTTAGCACAGGGCAACGCATTTTCATTTCATATTATGTCAATTTTTACTGATAATATATTGAGTTTTAATATGAGTATATTCCAGTCAGAAGGCTTGCCCTATCAAATTCTGTTATGCCAGCAAAATCCTAAATGGAGATGAAAACATACGTTTTCATAAGCTATTAAGATTTCCTTGTTTCTCTTGTTTATTCACCATATTTCTGGCATTAGTATACAGACAGTAAGATTTTCAACCAATCGATCCACTATCTCTCCTTGTCTCTTCTTTGACCTTACAATGAATAACCCAGTCTTTTCCCAGTTTTTATATCCTTGTTCAGATTTTATATCTGCTTGTAATTACTTGAGACCTTTTGTTTCTAAGTCTGTGCAGGCTTGATTCTAGCAAAGCTTTACATTTTATTCCAGCATCATTTTTTTGATCAAAACCCCCTCTCTTTGGCTTAAAAAATAAAATGTTCCAGTCAACAAGTGGCAAACATTCAGTGACAGATGTTAAAAATCAAGTATGCGTTAGAATACTTAAAATGTTATCTCCTGTCAGAGTTTCAGAGGTCTGTAACAGTTGTACATTTCAACATGGCCATTGCTTCTGTGAGATAATCAAATATAAAAATAATAATATGACTATAGTTTACAAATAAAAATCAATGTCAATTTTCTTAAAATTTGAACAGCTGTAGAAAATTTTAAAATAAAATGCTAGTCTGATTTAGAGGAAACTGTTTCCTGATGGTGGAGAGGATATTTCCTCCTATTATGAATCAGAAAAGAAACATTTTGAAATGTCATATTTCTCTGGAAAATGGGAAATCAAATTTTTGAGCAGGGCTATTAATCCTTACTCTAAGTGTGGCCTGTATGACATGAAAATGAGCCAGATTCAGCCGCCACAGTAGCTGGAAATTCCACTCATTTGATGATGAAGAAACAAGTAGACGTTCTCTTTTGTTACAGTTCTAATTCACAGACTCTGTTAAATCTAACAGAATACTAATTACCTTAAGTGGATTTCACAGTTGACAGAGACCTTTGCTGGGAAGACAAGCTTGACAAAGGCAATTGAAACTTAGCTAATGAAGAATACTAGATCCACCTTTGAGGAATGTTAAGTAAGTGCTTTGCTTTTTATGAAAGGTACCTCTTTTATATGTAAAGTAACCATAGAAATGTCAACATTTCATTTTTAGACACCTCGCTAAATTCTGCAGAGGGTTATCAAATTACCTTTAGGTTTTCCTCTGGTGTAATTATATTTATTCATAAAGCATTTCCTTGCAGTGAAGCTCTGTGGACCAATCCTGGAAAAAAGGCAAACTCAACGTTTGCCTAACACAGCTTAATCAAACCAGTCTTCATATTGACAATCACAGTATGGCAGAAATTTCTTCCTTGCAAATGAGGGCTATGCAGGTATGTCTAATTATTACAGAATTGCTCGAAGCACACAAAAGTGCAGGTGAGAGCCAGGACCGTAAAAATGTTCTTTTGTGATCATGTTACCTTGGGTAGTGCAAAATATGCAAATAACTGCTGCCTTTGGTGGTACTCAAGATCTAATACCAGCTCAGAATTAGTACAAAGTTGGGATGGTTTACAAGCTGCTGAGAAATATTGGCAAACCCTTGATTGTGTGGTTGGCTGGGTGTTCTGCTTGTACAGTCAGGATCAAAGACACACAATCCCAAAGTTTTAAGATTAACTCTCTCCTTTTGATACCAAAAGTCGCTTCCTCATTTGAGATCTTGTGATTCTTCAGCATTCTTACATACTAGAGTGTATGCTGCTGCAATCCTTGGGCTTCTTGTGAAGTATTTTATGGCTTACCTGCACTTTTCAGGGACTGAAATGTTTGGCTTTTCAGCACCAGTAAGATATTCTATATGTACATAAATTAAAGTTGTTCAGGTAGTAGAGAGTTCCAGAGACTTTCTAAAGCCAGAAAACAGTTTATTTTCTAATTATTCAGGGTTTTACTGAAGAAGCCAATCAGAGAAAGATTTCTTTGAAAATGATCTAGTTTAAAGTTTTTGCTCTCTCTTTTCTGAATCATGTCCTACATGATAGTTTCAATTATTTATTATAAGGCAATGGTAAAAAAGTGTTAATTAGCAAAGATGAAAAAGACTGACTCAATGGGAGCTCCTGTAAAGGAGCTCTTATTTCTAATGCCTGAGGTGACCACTAATTTACAGCTTTTGATAGCTTGCATGCATGGTTCACAGAATAAATTGGTCTTGGGGAAAAAATACTGTACACCTTATTCACTGTGGTTAATGAAGAAGGTCTAGGTTTTGCTGTTGTTTTGGTTTTATTTTTTTAGTTCAGGCAATTTAGTTTTGATAAAACGGTTTAACTTGACAGCATTAGATATTAAAATATGCAAAGAGAAAGTATGACACTAGAACTGCAAGATTTTCTCCATTGAGCTGAAATGCCCATACCCGGCCCAAGAGGCCATCTCTAAAAATAATCATGATTTTTTTTTTTTTCCTTTCCATGCCGATTTCAGCTAGTCTTTTCCATCTTATAAAAATCTTTAAGATTAAAACAAAGCTTTAAAAATATGAACATCCCAAGATCTTTATGGGTTTTTTTTGTTTTGTTTCTTTCAGTGAAAATAAGAAAGAGAGAAGCAATAACACACAATACTAGATGATTATGCTAATAATGGGAATCATACAGAAGACTGAAGCTAAAATTTCTCTTAAACATAATGCATCGAACTTACCTTCATATTTTGTTTGTATGTTTTATTATTTAATCATAGCTAGACCTACACAACAGTATGAAGCAATTTCCTTAACAAATTGAATTATTGTAATTAATTAGAATACTCAATGAGGGCCAATAATGCAGTGGTCAGAGTTCTAGTTTGACTATTTTTTGCCTGTACTCGCCACTGAACACGTCAACTTGTTTCTTTAAAGTTACCACACAGGAATTCATTTTTATCACTGGTTGTCCTAACTGGATTTTAAGTAGACTTAGCTTATGTGTGACGGATTCCATCTCTCCCTTTTTTTCCACCTCCCTTTTTTTCAATTTTTCCACCTCTCCTAGTCATTCTTAAAAAAACCAAACTAAACCAAACAAAAAAAACCCAACCCAACCCAACTCAGCCCAAACCAAACCAAAAAAACAAAACAAAAACTAAATTAGTCTTCAAATTTCATTCATCTGTTTTGTCATTCAACATAGCTAGGTCAAGAGAACAATGTCAAATTTTTAGAGTGACCAGTATGGGAGACTCGGTTCCAAAGACCTTACACTAAGCCCTTCAAGAAGAGCAGGAATATTGAATGTTGAGTTTTTTATTCTTTACTTCAGGTCACTGGCTTGGTGTTCAGCTAATAGAAATGACTGGAATATTTTTTTTTCCAGTGATATCTGAATATGAAAAGTCTTTGACTGAGTGTTTGTTCTATCTACACTAACCCAGAATTCTGACTGTCCATTTACTCTCTTTCCCAGTTCCGTCAATTTTGCTTATGCCTGTATGCTTCATGTTGTTTCACAACATCACAGCAGTGCAGGACCAATTCCTCAAACCTCCAAGCAGATGAATTCACATGAAAAACTCACTCTTTTCTTAATTCTTTATGTTTAGATCTTTCAAGCCTTTCAGATCTTCCTCAATTAACACCTTTCCATTTAGCCTATTTTCCTTGTTTATTTGTTCATTTTGTTGTTTTCTTTATTAATGAGATATTAATTGACAGTCTCTGTGATGTTTCCTATGCTTCAAGATTTTTTCCTCCTCCTGATGGGCCTTGCTGAACATAAAATGAGAACAATGAACAAAGTCATTGTGAGAGTTAAACTAAAAAGAACTATAAAATGGTAAAGTCCAGAATCAACAGCAACAGATAAAAGATTAACATGATGCTGCTGTTGTAAGGACTTCATTATCACCATGTTCGTATTCAGAACAAAGGTGTGAAAAGGCAGGAAGATTTAACAAATGTAGAGTGTGATGTGAAAATAAATGAGATACTCATGGTCCACCCTAAGTTGCTGTAGGCTTCAGGACATTTAAAATCCAGGAACAATTAAAATCTAGATCATTCAAATACTTCAAAACTAACAGAAATAATTCTACTGTATGGCTAGAAAGGTAAACATACTGGTGTTAGTATCTGAGGTGCATCTCTTTACCTGAAGAGGAGTTTTTGGAGCTCAGGTTTTTGAAAATATGTTGTGGTGTTACTCAACTTTACTATTTTCATGACAGAAAGTAATGACCTTTGTTTAATTGTCAATCTGTTCTTCATAAATTTATAGATTCTTACCATTCTGGATTTTTTTTTTTTTTTGATCTGTAGCATTACTAAAGGTAAGACAGAGTTTTACATAGGGTGATTTTCCCCATTACCTTATAGAGGCTTCCAGCCTTTATTTATTCTCCTTTCTTATTCTCTGTACATTGATTAGAGGACCTAGGAGACCCATTGAGAGTAGACGTCTAGTTCTTACATAGCTGAGGCTCGATGTCATGAATTTCATACATGTTACTGTGTGCCAATAGCTGTGAAAGTTCGTGCCTCCTTAAATTCATGTCCTCTGTTTAAAACAAAAAAGCATATGATGTTTTGCATGTTTGCACATCATCCCTTGCAAAGTCTTTCTTTTACCAAACAGGGAAATGACCAGTAGGTGATTTTCAAAGAATGTCCTCTGATATTTCTTTCAGCCAGGGCCAGTGCCAACCTTTCTGTTAGCGTATAAAACGTGGTCATTCAGCTTTAGAGATTTGTTCTGGAAGTAGGCTTAACCAATCAGGAAATTAAGAGTTCCTGTCATGCAACTTCTCTAGTGAATCACAGAAGAGGGTGAAACAAAGCAAAAGGGGATTTATTAAAGATAAAATTTAATTAAAAGTACAGAATATGAAATATAATAAATATTAAAATAAAGAAATGTCTTCTGGGGCAGGTAGTGACATGAACATGGGATTAATTTTAATAAGGTGAATAACCCTTCACTAATATGAGTATTGGGGTCAGAGTCTACCCTAAGCATGTTATATATTTTCCTTGGTTCAGGTTATTCTTTTCACAGGTAGGAAACTGTCAGCTTTTTCTGTTCTAGCTGCACATAATTTTGAAAATTGTTTGGTGAACAAAAAGAAGACTGTAACTTTCCATAAAAGCTATAAAAACAAAAAGCTACGTAACTTTCCACAACCATGGAAAGTTACTAGTTTGCATTTCATAAGGATAGCAGAGAAAAGCCTCTTCAGTTTTAATTAAGTTCTTCAAGTTTCACTTGAGAAGACATTGGTGTACCAGAAGACACAAAAAAATAAGTTAACTCATGTTCATGTACAGAAGTGGATGACAAGTAAAACTAAAATGCAAGCATATTATGCAGATTTTTTAGGGTGAATGGCAGTTACAGATTTACATAAAATTAAAATAACCTTTAAAATTAGGACAGACAGGTCATTCTAATGTGCTCTGAATTACTGAGCTAATGATATTCTTATCCCTCTATGTCCTCTAGGCACTGCCATGGAAAATCTAAACTGGTATAAGAAAACTTAAGTCAGAAGAGCTACCCTGGGATAGCCATGCCATACTTCTCTATTGGTGCTGCATCTGAAGACGATATATCCTTCTTAAGTAGATATTTAAAGCCAAAAAATTTCATGTTACTATTCCATCTGCATTTTGGACCAGTGCTTTTTTTATGCAGACAGAGATTTGATTTTTATGCATATACTTAATATACTATAAAGCACAAGACTGCAAAGTCATCAGTTGGACAGCAGTAATGAAATTAGCAAATAAAACCTAATTGATTTTCTGAAAAGTATAGACAAGATCCAGCTGTATAAAAGGTACTTTTATGCTGTACTACTGGTAAAAAGAAACCCAAAACTGGATTAAGTGGCCAGCTGGGGATACTGACCGTATAATTGAAGACCTGAGTGGTAAACAACTATTTTAATTATCTCAAAGAAAAGAGTGTCTGAGGGGAGAGGGGAGGAGTGACCAGAGTACATTGTATTCTGTCAGTCTTCTAAGGATCCAGTTGTTGCTCAAGACTACAACTTAGAGAAATCCTAAAGAATATAAAATCACTCGTGTTTTTTCATTTCAGACTTTCATATGGATGCCAGAATCCAGGCTACTAGTTTTAAATAAACAGGTATGCAGACTTCCTTATTTTCAGGACAGGAATTTTAACTGTAGTTTGAGTGTATCTCTTTTTCCTTTGTGACTCCTATGTGTGACAAGCTGTTTTCACAGCCTTTTAATGATAAAAACCTTTTTGTAAGGTTTGTATATGATTACTAGATGTGATTTTTCTAAATTTATCATTAATCAAATTATAAGTAGTTTTCTAGAATCATCTGTTGCTATTGGAGTACACTTCCAACCATATATACATGTATATGCTTTCAACCAGAATACATCTATAGGTGCATATTTCTTAAGTAATTTGAGTCAGACACTTTAAACATATGGCACTTCTTGTAGTGGAGTGATACTGGACTCCACTACAGGCCTCTACGATAAATGCTTCTCAATATTTTGAGCAACGATTTGGAAGTGAGCACAAAATCACTGCTGATAAAATTTACGGCTGATGCAAGGATTGGTTGAGTGGTAAATAATTATAATCAGGCCTCACATTCATCCGGAATGATCTGGATTACAATAGTTATATTTATTTGACTTCTGTTGGTTTTGGCTCTGCTCTGAGGCAGCCAGACGTGTGCTAGCTCTGATTCAAAAAGCATGCAGATGTAGTCTGCCTAACGAGGGCGTTTGAACTTTCAGCAGTGTTCATTAGCTTATTGAGCACACCATCCTGCCACTCGTGACTGCACAGCTTCAGTTTTGCTGCTGTCTGGGTCTGCAGTATTAGTAGAAGGCATTTGTGTCTTCCTTAAAAATCCCTTCACCCTTGATACTCTGGGCTCACTCTAGCAAAATGAGTTTTAAAAGAAGAAAATGCAATGTTTTTCATCTAATGAAAAGGAATTGGAGTTCTACCTATAGCACAGGGGACTGAGCGAACGTTTCCAAGGACAGAAATCTATTGTGGGGATTATAGTGGATCAACAAACTTAGGTATGGAAAAATGAAATTAAAATAAAGCAATCTTACGGTCTTCTCAACTCAGAAATAATGGACAGGAGCAGTGAGGTGATGTTAATCCTTCTACATAGCACTGAAGATACCGATGCACAAATGTTTTATCCTGATCTCATATCCACATTAAAAAAGCAAAACTGAAAAATTATGAAAATGAGAAGTCCCAAATACTAGAAAAAATGTTTATAGTGAGAAAAAAAGATCTCAGTCTCAGTCTTTTCAGAAAAAGCATGGGACAAAATCTGATTGTAGAATTATATGTGAAAGACAAGAAAATACTGAATTCTGAGATGTTCTTTTTTTATCTCTTGGAGAAAGGTACATCAAACACCTGAGTACCATACAGACAGAAGTATGATTGCCTCACACAGATGGACCAGCTGAGATGATTTTAACCTAATGACTTCAGACTCAGTTGTTGGAGACTGTGAGGTTATACTTATGTATACATTTGTAAGCAGTGACGATGATGAACTATGAGACAAATGAAAACAGAGATTCTCTGGACAGAATACCTGGGAGTGAATGAAATGTAACACCTTTGGTAAAGAAGAGTTCAAACTAAATTATCTAATGTTCCCTTCTACCTTTAATGCCCAGGAATCTATACCTTCTTATGTTTGAAGACCATATTAATGCATCATTTACAACTAGCAACATTTTAATGTTTTAAATACGTTGTGTGTATGACCATGTGCATTAGTATGATATATTAGAGCTACTGCAGCAATATCTTGTCTCCCAGATGTAATATTGCGTCATGTATTTGCATAAGCACTTTAACTATGGAACACAGTACATTTCCTTCTCTGATCAGTACAGTCTTGCAAAATTTATTTATATATGAGTCCATAGAGAATAAAAGAGTACTTCAAGTTCCATAAAATTTATGCTTAATGACAATTTTTATTGCTGTGGTTTTCACCTTAAATTTTAGGTTTAATTGTTCAATGCATTTCTTTCAAACTTATCACCGGGGAATTTTATCTGAAGATATTCAATATCCAGTATTCAAATTGGCAGGATTTCACTTCTCATTTTTTCATCATGAATGTAACTATCTTATTATTAGCCTGTTATTACTGTTGCTTGTTAATTACTGTTTGTTAATTGACTTTAACTGGATTACTGGTAAACTTTCCAACATTCCTGTATAACTGAGGATCTAAATAGACTTTTCAGTGCCTTTAAAAATCATCTAAAAAGAACAGAACAGACTTTCCCATAGGTCTGTGTAGTAATAGATCTATGTTGATAAATGTATGTACTTGACCAAATACAAAGTTAGATTTTTAGGGGAAAAAAAACTTGTTTCCTTCCTCAGCCTAAGGGGAAATGTCAAAAGGTCTGACACAGAAAAAAACCTGCCACTCACCCACTGAAAATTAGCTCTTTTGAAGATGCTGCAGTTCAGGCACTATTAAACTCAGGAATCTAAAAGGAAAAATTAGCTATATCCTGAAATATTTTCTATCATATAGAAGTTATTATTAGTGGACTCTGTACTGATATTGACACACACATGATAAATATTAATAAGCCACCAAGAGAATAAATATCTAAGAAGGTACACAGTTTCTAAGAGACTCAGTCATGATGTTCCTCCCCAGGTTTCCATCCCTAGATCTGTGTTCTGCATCCCTTTTACCTCACTATCATGTTTTGTCATTGACTGTTCTGCAGTGGTATCTGAATGGAGTTTTTGCCTAAGACCCATAAGTTCAGACACTATATACTCACTTTTAGTACATTCTGTGACCAGAAAAGACATATAAAAAACTGTTTTTCGTTTCCATTTTGAATGTGCAGTACAATTACCAAAGTTCAGTCAACTTGGACATTTCGTGCTACAACTTTGTGCTACAGTTTCCCTATTTCCTGAATGTTTCTTATGATACTATTCCCCATAAAACATTCTATGAAGACTTTAAGTGAAAGGTGAAATATAAAATTATTTAAATCAGGAGTAAGGCTGAAAAGCTGCAGAGTAAAGCTGCCATTCAAACTTGACAAACTGGAAGAACCTCATGAAACTCAATAAAAGAAAACACAGTGCCTTGCACCTGGGATGCAATATCCCAACACACCTGTGTAGTCTGGTTGCTGATGAGGTAGAAAGCCATTGTGTTGTCTAGAGAGACTGGAATATGCGTCCAGGATTTCAACTGGGCCAGGCCATGAGCAACCTTGTTCAACTCCAGAGTGGAATCTGAGTTCAGGGTTGAAGTTGCTTTGAGACAGGTGCCAGATCAGACATCTCCAGAAGTCTCTTTTGGAAAAAAAAAAAATATCTCAGCACAGTTTCTTTCAGCGTGGTACCTGAAAGAACTACAGCGGTGCTCAAAATTTGAAAGCACACAAAGAAGTTACACATTCTCCCTCTTATATTCCCCTCAAAAATAAATATGGTGATTTAGAGGATAAAAGGAGGTTATTGTCTTCTCATTTTATTGATTTCTGATCTCTTAAAAATACAACTGAAAGTAATATCTTTCTTATGTGGTTAATCTAAAATGCCATGAGACTACACAGCAGGTTGCTCTTTCTCAACTATAAATTTTATCACTACTTCCCAAGTTCTCTACTAAAAACGGACAGCTTGTGAAATACTTCAACCTGTCTGGCTTCTGACAGGTCTTCCTACAAAAATCTGAGTTATCCAAGAACACTCTCTAGCTGTCATGGCTAACTATCACTCCACAAACCTAACTTCTAAATAAAAATCCTTTGGGAATCACAGAATAACAGCAACATTAGCCAAGAAGTCCACCTTTCTGTGGAAAAGCACCTAAGTATAATTTATTTTTGTGTCATGAATCTGAATTTGGAAAGAACGTTGCTTCCACTTTTATACAAATGACCAGACAACTGCAACCATTAGAATACATCTTCCACTTTTATACAAATGACCAGACAACTGCAACCATTAGAATACATCCATACTTTTTTTTTTTTCCCCAGGAAAACAGAGGTAAAGATCAGACACTCTTTAAAAAAAATAACCACAGCAGAACCTTACTGCTAAGTAAGTTATTTAGTAGTTATCGATAATGAATTGATTTTTTTTTTTTAATCTAGTGCTAATAGTAATAACGATATTGGTGATGATGAAGAATACTTGAATATTGTTATATTCTATTCCACTTTTATACAAATGACCAGACAACTGCAACCATTAGAATACATCCATACTTTTTTTTTTTTCCCCAGGAAAACAGAGGTAAAGATCAGACACTCTTTAAAAAAAATAACCACAGCAGAACCTTACTGCTAAGTAAGTTATTTAGTAGTTATCGATAATGAATTGATTTTTTTTTTTTAATCTAGTGCTAATAGTAATAACGATATTGGTGATGATGAAGAATACTTGAATATTGTTATATTCTATTCCACTTTTATACAAATGACCAGACAACTGCAACCATTAGAATACATCCATACTTTTTTTTTTTTCCCCAGGAAAACAGAGGTAAAGATCAGACACTCTTTAAAAAAAATAACCACAGCAGAACCTTACTGCTAAGTAAGTTATTTAGTAGTTATCGATAATGAATTGATTTTTTTTTTTT